>NC_056741.1:477935921-478155921 GCF_019279795.1 Protopterus annectens | reverse complement strand
GATACAAATTGAGTTCTGGCAAGTGTGTGTATGTGTCCATGTCTGCATATCTGTAGGGTACAGCATTCAGAGGCCACATACTCCTATTACAATACACATTGCCAAACAGTAGTATGGATAGTGTTGTTGCTGCCCATAGGTGAGGCATGACAATGCAACAGCCTACTATGCCTGTGGCATGTGCATTAGATGCATATCCCTGTACTACCACTGTTGGGATGTACAATGGGTTGTATCGCAGTTGTGGGCATGGTGAGTATGTCAGAGTGTCATCATGGGTTCCAGTGAGTACAATATCCACTGTGGGATGTAGGTGCTATGTACACTGTCATTACACCATGGTACACCTGGTATATGTCCCGTGTATCAGTGTATGGTGACCACTGTCACCATCAACCATACAGATAACTGATACCACAATCCAGCTCAGTTATGCATGTGCTGTGTGCAGCCACCTGTAACACAGTGGACACACTAACAAGTTAGTTATCACTGATAGGCCTAGGTCTCTCGGATGTGTGTCTGTCTATGTGTCTGTTAATGTGTATATGATGGTATGTCACACTATGTATTGTCCATATACAACCATTACATCCCCCATTACCATACTGTACATGTCTGGGGATGTTCTGCATGTAGCATGTAACATGGAACACACCTCACCCTATACGCTGTGTGGTGTGCGCAATGAAAGCCACACACTTCAGTAGCACTACATACCTAGGTAGGGGTCTAGTCCCAGTGTTGCCAAGTAAGAGTGCACATGTATGTGGATGGATCTACATCAGGTTGCTGATTATACATGTCCCAGCAGGTCACCTGTCCATGTGGCAAAGGTAGTAATTGTTATACAAACCTGTGACACGTGTTCAACTGTACCCAAGATATGTCACAGCCATGGTGTCACCACAATGCCATACCCCTTCTGGAATATGACTGCAGACCATCCTCCTGCTGACACATGTACACCTACAACCACAAATGGATAACATTATGGAGACCACAATCACTCAGTGTTACTAACAGCTATAATTCATCATGGCTGGACAGCTATATTACCTGACATGTATGCATTGATCATTAATCCTGACATGTTACACAGCAGTACATTGGTACACTGTAGTACAGTCACCGTGTGCATCAGAACCATATTAACCTGTCCCTGCATTGATGCTATGGATGACAGGGATGTGGCACAGGTATCATCATATGCACAGGGTGTGTTGTTAGTTTGCCAGAGACCGAGGGTGTGCCATATGTTTGACACCATGTGTATGGGTGAGGGGTGTAATTAGTTGAAATGGGAGTGGTGATGTGGTGTGTGTAGGTATGTGGTTGCCCTAGATGTGTTCATATAGTGTGTGGGTATGCATGCACACAGTTCTTCCATGTGGCTGCCCTATACAGGTGTTTCTTAGACAGCTGCAGACCATGACTGGCAGGGTTTGCAGTTCACCACCACCTCTGGCCATGGACACATGGACTGTGCCTGCTAGAGGTTCCATGGGCATGTCCAGGTACAGGCTTTGATGTGCTACTCTCCCCTGATGATGACAGATGTCCATTGGAACCAGGTTCCTCCTGGGACTGGCCAGGGCCATGTGCACGTGGCCTGCTGTGGTGTGATGTGGACAGCGCCCCCCCGCTGTGCTGGGGCTGGTACTGCCACTATGGGAGTGCCTTGGTGTCCTAGCACATCCATGTCGACTGCCAGCTGTTGGTGTTGCTGGCCTAGGACCAAGTGGCCATCGCCCCACTCCCATGACATGTTTGAGGATGGGCAAACCATGGTCGATGAGGCTCACCATCTCACCCAACCATCTATCCATGACCTCGGTATGTTCACGGAGGGCACCAGTAAATTCATGGAAGTTGTCACTTACAGATGAAAGAGCAGCCCTCTGCAGCCTCAGGCCCTGTCTGGTGTACAGTTCCATATGTTCCTGCACCCCCATGACAGTCTGAAACATGCACCTGGTGGTACCAGTTGTGGCATTTCTGCCAGGGGCATGATGGCCAGTGGCCCTACCATGAGCACCCTGGTACATCTGCCTATGTGGTGCCCTGCCAGACATCTGGCTATGCCTGCTGTGACCAGACACATTTGGCATAGATACCACACTCTCCTGTGCACTGTCACCAACTGCCAACTGTCCCTCTGCTATGGCTACTGGTGATGGGGTATGTATAGGAACTGTAACTGTGTGCAAGGTTGGGGTGGCTAAGAGGGGGATGTCAAATGATGGCGCAGTTTCGGCCTCTAACAACCCCGCCTGTGCCTCAACAGTACTATCATCATCTTCGGTGTCTGTATGGACACCAACTTCAGATTTCATGCAGGAGGGACACTGACCCATCTCGGCACCTGTGGAGGAAAACAAGAAACACACTTTAAGACCTGTACAGCATTGCACACACACACACACACACACACACACACACACACACACACACACACACACACACACACACACACACACACACACACACACACACACACACACACACGCTCACACTAACATTCCACCTTAATACCTACCTGTCCCTGAGTTTACAGACAGTCCCACATTTATTCACATAAGTTACCCATCCTGCATCACACTTGGTAACATACACCCATTAATGTTGTTGTCTTTGGGCTTTTCCCGATTAGGGGTCGCCACAGTGGAACTCTGGTCCACTAATGATTGGCAGTAGATTTTCATGAATGCTGAGGTGCCAGCTCGACGTTCAACCTTCAACGAAGGCACACCCATTTACGCATGTCTTTTGAACACCCACCCAACTGCGGGGAGGACATGCAGACTCCACACAGAAGGCACTCTCCGCACTCCAGCTGAGAATCGAACGGGAGAACCTCTTGCTGTGAGGCAACAACGCTACCGCTGCACCATCGTGGAATATATACACTCATTAATACCACTCATTAATGTATCATTCCTCTAAATGCCTGGACGAGTGATCACAACACAAAACCTGTTACTCCTTTACCTCCTTGAATTGAGTGGAGTAGGTTTTACATGGTCTCACTGCTGTCATCCAGTGTTCACCCTGGGCATGTCCGGACATCGTGAGCATGGCCCCTATATGTTAGGGGCTACTACATTCACTCCATAATGTCACGCACTGGAGTGTCATATGTAACTATTGCTCATTACATGCCACATCTGCTGCTCAATCAACTTATCATGTGGACAACAGTAATATATGGATACACTCCCTGGTGTTGTCTAATAATTCCCCAATGCATCTGTGGTGCTGCATACGTGGGTAGTCAGTCACCTTTCTGCTGATTGCAATATTAAGGGTATATCTGCTGTCTACTTTCCATCCCAATGCATGTTCCATGCTACAGACCTTATTATACTATCAGCTGTCCTGTGATTACATATCAGACACGTATTCCTGGTGTCTCATGTGTCAGTCAATGTCCATGTACTGCACCATCCCAAAGGGAAGTACTGCCATATGAACAACCCCACAATCACACATATGCATACATGGACACCTACACAAATACACACACATGCACACACACATCCTACATGCATCAAACCTCTCCACCCTACCAGATTGCACTTACAGACAAAATAACCCCCCCCCACACACACACACACACAGCCACACCCTACAGGTGAGGTTGCACAAAGATAGTACACACAGTCCTCCCATTACCCATCTGTCAAGGATCTATATTAAATGTTCAAAGTCTGAAAACTGTGAATCTCATATGATTGATATCATATGAGCAAAGTTTTCAAACATGGAATATTTCAATGGAGATTGCCGTAGGGAATTCTTCCCTTCATTTCAATGTAGTGCAATCTTGGAGTTAGTATATTTAAGTAGCGGGGGTGTGGGGGATGCAGGGAGGCTTTACCCCCTGCATAGAGCGTTCAGGTAGGCTTTTTGTTTTTACTTTGTTTACATTTTAAGTTTGATGTTTGAAAACTTTGCTCATATAAAGTCGACCATATGAGATTCAAAGTTTTCAGACTTCAAACTTAGACCCTCTGCCAATATGCATAACATATAGTACTCAACAGCATGCAGTGCAGCTATAGTCAACCCATGCAAGCAACAGTATATATGTCCATGATGCATGGGCTGTGTTAGTAGGTGATGCACCTTTCCCTGGAAAACACTGCACCCATGTACACAGTATTGCTGTGCACCTGTTCTGCACCCTGCCATGTACTGTGCACCAAACCTAACAGGTGTACAAACCATTGCTGAATGTGTATTACTGTGTCAGTTATGTCTGCTCTAATGCTCACAGCCCCTATGTGTTTGAGCGACACATACCTGGGATGATATGTGGACAGATGTAATTTGTGAATGCCTGACTTCTGGTTTACAGATCTCAACATCAGCGGTGCATGTATGACCAATATGATACTATTACACTGACAACCGTCAGACCTTACTGTGGCTATGGGGAGTGTACACACCCTTATTGATATGACGCACTCTTCCTTGATATGCCATGGGACCACATCAGTGCATATATTAACATTACATGAGCCTGATATGTAATATATGTCCTGTACATTCACATGCAGTGTCTACGAAATGTGTTAGGTGTGCAGATGGGTGCATATGTGTGCACACCCTTACCATGATGGTTTGTTGCACCTATTGTTATGTGTACTACAGCAGTCACTATTCCTGGAAGGGGTATACTAGCATGGGCCATCTGCATTTGCCAGTATATAGTCAGCCTGCCTTACACATGTCTCCCAACTCTGCAGGATTGCAAGGTCTACTCATGTGCACATCCCTTGGAGTTCACACACTGCTGTCAGTTTTGCTGTGGAGTTAGGGTTATGTATGGCACAGTTCCTGAAGCTGACTGTGTGCAGATACAGCCATTCTTAGCATCCTTAGAATCCCTGTTGAAGTGCAGTGGTGTGTCATGATGACACACTCTCCCCACCTTCAGCCATTTTGCAGATGCTTGACAACTATGGCCTACACATGTGTCAGTTTACAGTGTCCCAAACACTGAACACCATGTGTAACAGCCTAGTCCCAGCTAATAATGTGGACCACAGTATTATGTTATGCCATAGTGTAGCTCTGTAACAGTTGCCATTGTAATACTGGTATATACACTGTTGTAGCACTGTATAAGGGTGATGTTTCACACATGTCCCTACTGTAGGCCATGTGTCCCACCATTATGTTCATCCCTGTGGACACAGGATGTTAGTTATTTTGCAGGTGTCTGACATACCCTTCAGATACCCCATCATGGTCACCACTGTGATGCAGTGCATTTAACAGCAACAATATGTGAACATGTACTGAATGCATTATGGGTAGGTGTGTTAGATGTGTGCATGGAATATACCATAGCCATTACATGCCCAGTGCATTGGCAAGCATGAACATAAACCAGACTCACCAGCTACAGGCTGCTGCCTTGGTGGTATACCAGAGGGACCTACATAAGAGTTTGAGAGATGTGATATCAGTGGCCACAGCTGTGGCATTGCTACAGGGTGGATGCAGCATTACAGTACAGCAACAGTACAAGTCCACAATACTACCACCTATGCACATCTATTTGTTACTACTACGCAGCAACAGACTATATATATATATATATATATATATATATATATATATATATATATATATAACATCTCACATATGCATGATCGACCTGTATAGATGTGGATGCATATGCAACAGTGGTCTACCAATGTGCCCTATGGCCTTACCTGCACACTCCCCAGCCAGTGTGTAGGTAGCACCCACCTCCACAATGGTCTCTGCCAGTTGTTGGGTGTGCAGGCAGGCAAGTGCCACGCGGCTGGCGAGGAGCTCCTCAACAAGTGTCGGGGGGATGGATGGCATGACCCCCCTGTTGCGAGGTGATCCCCTGGACTGCAGTAGCACGCTGCCGGGCATTACGAAGCAGGTCACTAATATGATGCCGCACCTGCTCATAACTGCGGTTATGCAGGCCGACATCACTGACCCTGTGGACTAGATCGTTCCACAAGGCGGTCCACTTCTGCTGCTCATGGGCTGTCCTTCTGAACAGAACCTGGTAATGAGGTAGCAGGTGGTTCAGTATGACCTCCTTTTCTGCTGTTGAATACCCTGGTAAACGGCCGTGGGACATCTTGCCTGAAAGACATCAATAAGGAAACAGGTCTGAGCAACTCATACAGCAAGGTTACCATAGTTCTTAATACATATCTCTGTCTCCCCCCACCATATCAGCAACAACAAACTGTTCACACAACTCAGTAGGTATGGCTACAGCTTACCTACCATTGGGACATATATTGTATTGCACCACGCTTTGTGCTATGTGTTTGTAGCCATGTTCCCTGTGGGGACACTATCATTGCTGACCTGTCACACACTATTTCACCTGCATGGCATTGTCAGGGCCACTATGGTCCCATATATGCATGTGGTATGCTTGCTATGTGATTGCTGCACATCTGTCATTCTGTGTTATTGGGGATATATATGTATGCTATTGGAAATTTTCCGGGATTGTGTGGACTATTACTAAACACATATGTTCTATAACAGTGACACAATAGCATGTTTAGGGAATAGTTGCCAGCAGAACCACCTCTCCCACCTCATCTGGCCATCCTACCAGGCCACATCACAAGTGGGACCCACCCTGGGGCCTCTTCATCTACTGGTCCAGCACTACCTTCAGGTGGGACCACCTCAGGTGATGGAGTCCCCCCCCAGGGGCACATATTGCATGATCCTGTCACCCGAGGTCAGGTCCAGGGTTTGTTCCATAGGGGGCTCCACAGAAACTAGTGGGATGTGCTACAGCACCTTGAGGCTACCAGTACACAATCACAGGGTCCACATGCTCCTCCTGCTCAGCATCCAGGCCAGGCACCTTCAGGACCATGGAAATGCTGGTGTGACTAGCAATGGGTGGGGCCTTATTCCCATTGTTTCCATATGGGGGCTCATGAGGCTTCCACGTCACAGACCCACACACACTATCCAGGGTGTTTACCCACCACATGTGTCATATACCACCCCTGTAGGCTGTCCTCTATATCTACCAACCTGAACCACCTCCACAAATATACCTGCTATCCTTCCCCATATTCACATTCCCTACTTCACAGACAAGGGCAATGTGGGCCTAGCAAAAGGTTCACATGTGACATAACTGTCCATGTTGCACACACTTACAGCTGTATATATCTGTGTGTATTGCTATATGTGATGTTCCCTCACATATAGCATGCAGCACTGTGGTGGTAATGTAGGTGGCATGTATTTACATACATATGTATGTGTGTGTTTGTATATATGTAGACATACACACACGCACATATATATATATATATATATATGTGTGTGTGTGTGTCTGTGTGTGTGTGTGTGTATGTGTGTGTGTGTGTGTGTGTGTGTGTGTGTGTGTGTGTGTAGATATATTTTATGTTGTATATATGTGTTTATATATATATATATATATATATATATATATATATATGTGTGTGTATATATATCTGTATACATACATATATATATATATATATATATATATATATATATATATATATATATATATATATATATATATATATATATATATATATATATATATATGTGTGTGTGTGTGTGTGTTTGTGTGTGTGTACACATATACATACCTATATATGGGGTACATTCAGACATCAGGTCCACGATCTCTAACTCTCCTTCCTGCACAGCTGCATTGTTCTGCCTTGCTACAACAGAGACAGGTGCCACACATGGACACAGCTTAACATTAGGGGGTATATATAGGGCCAGATTGCAGGTAAGCTTATTATACACCTATGGGATTTCAGCTTGCTACAATACATGTTAACCTGAGTGTCCTGCAAGTGGTGGGCTCTGGAACCCACGTGTCCATCATTATGGCATTACTTCCATCACCGGCTATTGGCCACAGTAATATACATCCTTTCCATTATACAGCACACACTATGCTGGCTTACATATTGTAATCAGTGCTGCTCCGAACAATTGACAGGCATGGCCCACTGCCCACAGGGACAGAATCTATTGTCCATAGCATTTTTCAGCTGAACGTCATTACAACAACAACACATGATTGCACATTTATATCTTTCCACATCATATATCCCAGTATTATGGACCAAGTACTACAGTCAGTTAAATGCATATATACTTCACATACCTGCTGTGGAAATTAGGTCTTTTTTGGATGGTTTCATTGTAGGAGGATTTTTTTTCTCCTTGTCTTTGTCCTTAGCCTGCTTTCTTTGTTTCTGTTTTGGCTTTGGTTGTGGGTGGTTCTGGTTTCTCTTCTCTCTCTCTCTCTCTCTCTCTATCTCTTTCTCTCCCTCTCTCTCTCTCTCTCCATTAAATGGATTGAGCTGCTTGGAATAGATTGCAGCATGGCTTTTGTAAGTGATGCACATGATCAGGTGATGGCCTCTGCACCAGTCAATGTCCTCTACTTGCTACCTGCATGCAGCATACTGTGTAGTACTTCCAATTACCACTGTCATGGCAACCCACTACTATAAACCCCTACATCATGTGGGCATGGTCCCTTTACCTTTCCTGTATGGTGGACATCCATCCTGTGATGGGCAGCAGTGTTACAGACAGCAGGTAGCAATACGTCTTACAAGAGAACTTGCACACTCAGGGTAGCTACATATTTGTATGAGGTTCCAGAACTACAGACAGAGTGTGAGTAGTGTTGTTGTATGCATTATATAGCACCAGTGTTACAGAGTTTATGTGTACATACTAGTTTAACATGGAATGTAGTCTGTCTGCATAGCTCTCAACTGTGTGCCTATCCACTTGATGGCCAGAGGGGTGCCTATGTTTTGTCTGTCCTCCAGACAGGTCTCGTGTCAGATATATCACTGGCAGTGTGTGAGTTGAGTGCTATCAGTACATGGCTACACCCATTTGTGTTTCTGCCTTCATATTCCTGGCTAAGAGTATGTTGCAGGCTATCCTGTAACATCAGCAACTTGCCTAGTGTATGACAACACTATTTCACATATGGGCCTGTGTTCCAGCCTCTGCCCTCCACCTACATACCAGGCTTTGTCCATATGACATGCTGTCAGGGGTTGTTATGTAGTGGCCTGTGAGTACGTCATGCTGCCATTCCTGCCATCATTCCATTGCTGTTGTGCCCCCCACACATATTGTGAGTTTGGGTCCATATATGTGTGGGATTCATCTGCACAATACATGTGTGCCCTTCTGCAGTCCAGAGGTCAGTGTATCTAACAGTGGTATATGCTCCTGTATGTCAGTTTATGGGAGGGATGCACCATAACTAACCTAGGCTGTTACAACATGTGAGGGATATCAGGAGTAAGCTGCCCTAAGGTATCTGAATGTACATTACCATACAATTCACCTTGAACAAAGGGTAAAAAGGTCACATAGGTAACCAACTGGTTAAAAACACAAAAAGAAAATTCTAGCAAAACTAGACTTCTAACTGTGTAATACCTTAAACCTCTTGTATTAGAGGCCTCATGGGATATATGCAAATCATTCTTTAGGGATATCAGGTGCTTCAGATAAATAGCAATTCTGAATGTCCATGACTTTTTATTTTCATTTCATTTTTAAATCTATTTATGGACAATTTCAAGACACTAAAGCCAATCCCTTTTAGCTGGACATGCATGTTTCTGCCTTCTTATGACATCATCAGCACAGCACAAGTGGAATGTTTGACCTTTGGAAACACGGAGTTGTCATACCCAGCTGATATCCATAAACATTAGGGTGTCTACAAAATATCCCACCTAACAAACTAAAACAAAGTGTAAAAAGGTCACATAGATAACCAATTGGTTAAAACACAAAAAGAAAAATCTAGCAAAGCTAGACTTCTAACTGTGTGATACCTTAAACCTCTTGCATCAGATGCCTCATGGGGTATATGCAAATCACCCTTTAAGGACCTAATGGCTTGAAATTGTACATAAATAGACTTAAAAATGTAAGTAAAAGAAAATGTCATGAACATTCAGATTTGCCATTTAGCTGAAACACCTGATATTCGTAAAGGGTGATTTGCATATATCCCATAAAGGTCTCTGATGCAAGAGATTTAAGGTATCACACAGGTTTGCTAGATATATCTTTTTCTACAATTCACCTTGGGAAAATGCAGGCCTACTGCTTCCTGCCATACAGACTGTTCTGTTTGTCAGTGTGATTGTGATGGTTTCAGTTATGCCTTGTTATGTAACAGATAAATCCCATTGTGTCAGCTGAAGTCTTTTCTCCCTAGTGATTGCATACATAGTGTAGTTAGAGGCTACTGGACTATACATCTGCATTACTTACTGTTGATTGATTGTTATCCTGTGGCCCAGTCTGTCTTTACTGTTGTACTACTTGAAGGCCTTGGCCTGGACAGCAACATATGTTATGCTTTCCGGAATACTGTATTAAGTGATCTGTTTGAGAGCTGCATTAGTCTGTTTATATGTATTTCAAAGTCTAAACAGCTATATGATATCGCGTATACAACTGTAATAGTGCACAAATAAAGCTTTCTCATGTATACAAACCTGTGTGTGGTGTTATATCCTTTGACCTCTTTGTGGGTATATGTTTCAGACAACAATTGCCTTTTGTATGGGTGACTCATACAGTGTCCATATATATATATATATATATATATATATATATATATATATATATATATATATATATATATATATATATATGTGTGTGTGTATATGTATCTTAGGAATGTTTATTGCTTACACATTGTACATTCTCTATGGTAGCCAGACTGTACTGCATGATATGTTATTGATACCAGCCTTGCAACAGTTGGTATTGTATTGCAAGGCATACCTGTTTGGCTATGGGGGAGGAGGGTAATATCAATACGTACAAGACATATGTAGCTTGGGCCCCTCATCCCCATTAACGGTGCCTACGGTCATTGATGTATTTGTTATGTTTTCTTTTATATCTATAGCTATATATCTATATCTATCTATATACACACACACACACACACACACACACACACACACACACACACACACACACACACATATAAATATATATATATATATATATATATATATCGACATATATATGTAGACATATATATCTATAGATGTATGCATATATATCTATAGATGCATATATATATATATATATATATATATATATAAATAGATATATATATATATATATATATATATATATATATATATATATATATATATATATATATATATATATATATATATATATATATATATACATATACACACACTCACACACACACACACACACACACACACACACACACACACACACACACACACACACACACACACACACACACACACACACACACACACACACACACACACACACACACACGTGCAATTGTAACCTGATAGTAACTTTTTGCTGACTGTAATGGGACTTTGTTACATTTTATTCACTGAGGAGCTTTTCTCCCTGGGTCTCTTCTGCAAATGAGCCAAAAGCTCAGTCAGACTAACATGGTTAACACATGTGAAATAAATAAATACATAAATAAATATATACATTTACATGTTTAAATATGTTTCCTGTACTGTTGAATGATTGTGGTGGATGATATATTTGTGAAAATATCTGGCGTATGTATATCTGACATGGCTTAGTGGTAAATCACTTTGGCTACGTTATGCAGGGTTCTAGGTTTGAGCCTTGCAGAGGCTGTTTATTTTGTTGCTGGGCAGAACAGAGGTCGTTGGATACAGATTGATTAAGGCACTTTTAAGCAGTTGTAAGTGGGTTTGCATGGGTTTGCGCAGAGGCAAGCAATGCTAATTTCCAGTTACAGTTTCTTATACTGATTTAGCTTCTCATTTGCTTAACCTGTGTAGGCATTGCTTACCCCTGTGCAAACGAGCTTAAACCTGTTTACTGCTGCTTAAAAGTGCTTACTCTCACTTATCCCCATGGTAATTTCTTCAAAAGAAATGAAAAAGGGTTGATAGGAAAGTGGTGAAAAAGAGGCACAAAGAGGGAAAGACAGTAGGGAAAATAGCTAGAGATGTGCAGGAAGGGTGTAGGGAAGGTCCATAGTTGTCCATTTTTTCTACAGCAACAGCTGTGCACATACACTGAATTTGGAGATAGATTTGGACACTCATACCCTTGAGAGAGGGGTGAGGACAACAATAATATGTTGTTAAGACAATTAGATCAGATTACATGTATCCAGTGGACACATGTGCGAAATGGACAGCTATGTATGGGGCGAGATTTGTTTTGGGAACAGATTGCCTTTTTTTTTTTCAGGTGAGAGTGGGATGTTGGGGAGGGATAATAGGTATATTTGGGGAGGTAGGTTGGGTAGGTTAATAGACAAGACAAATGAGATGCATACAGGGGCAGTATATAACACATGTGGGGGTAAACACCTTGATGGGGAGAGGTGTTGGGAAATCGGAATCCCATGAGCCCCCTAGTGGAAACAGTGGGACTGAGGTCCCCACCCATGGGCAGTCACCACTGCAACTTCACAGTTCCAAAGGTGGCTGTGCTGGGGGCTGAGTAGGAGGGCCAGGCCAATCCTCTAGTCGCAATACACGGCACTCAAGTTGGTGTAGCAGATCTCCAATCTCCCTGTGGAGTTCACTACACACCACAACCTGGATCTGGTGACGGGTGACAGATTCCTGTCCACGCTTGCTCCCACGGGGGTGATCTCTATCCCCTGAGGCAGTTCCACCCAAAGGTGGTACAGGACCAACGGACAAGGAGGTCTTGGGTTGAGCCCCAGACGTGCTGGTGCCCGGTGCCATGGCCAACTGAGGTGAGACAGGTGGGTCCGCTGGAACCAACCTTCCCAAACATGCTATGGTGTTTAAATTTTATCAACATATTTATGTTAGTAATAGTCAACACATTCCAGGATTAGGTATAACAGCATGCATAGATATTCCCATTAACCCAAACACCAGATATGGAACAGTTGCATAGCAAACAGAACACATGCATATATGGGACCACGGTGGTCATTACAGCAGCATGCAGTTACATAGATGGCAGCATGCCACCAATGTGGGAGTATTTCAACATGGCACATGCATAGAAACAAACTTAAATAATTATCAAACAATAGGACATATGTCCCAACAGTGCAGTTAATTCAGCACATACCATTTGAGTTGTGTATTTAGTTTATTGTTGCAGATATGGTGGGGGGGGGGGCGATGTAAATTAACAACTAGTATATTCCTGTATTTCACATTACTTTCCTAGCCAGTACTGTGATCTGTACCTTACAGTTATTAGTACACTACCCTATTGCCTTAGTTTGGACAGTGGTATGGCTGTCAACAACTGTATACATGAACTGAGTTTTACCTGCAGTATACACCTCTTACCTAGTATACCTATGGAGGTATTGTTTATTAACACTACCTAACTGTTTCTACACATACTCCATGATTCTAGGTTGATGTTTTGCACATACCTGTCCATCTCTTTTTGTACACACTCTGGGCATGTATTCACCACATGCAGGTGAACCAGGACATATTTTGACTATTGCCCTCTTAAACCTTTAGTGACTTGTACAATGACAGGTTTGTTTTATTTGACATTTTCCAAATATGTACAGGTATGACAGTCAGTTATATGACATGAAATGCTGCCTACATTTCAGAAAGTAGCACACTGATATGGCAGGGGGACAGGTTAACAGCTAGCAGATATGGGCCAAATAACTGGACATTCTGGACATTTCTGTACACTTGTGGGGTGTGAGTCTACTACCACTCCCAGGATTCAAACCATGGCTGTGTCTGCTAAAAATAAAACACTGTCCATCGCAGTTGAGTGTGCTATATAGATATTGGTGTGCATCTCTTGTCTGATTTCTGTCTATAATTCCTCCTATGGTTTTACATTCTGACCTTGTAATTACAACACTCTTATACAGGATTTCCTAGACAGTTGTATTATGTAGTACAGTGTGGATGACAGTGATGAGTGATACCTTATTATTCTGAGCAACTGCAACACTAACAATGCCATACAATACCAGAGTAAACAGTACCAGTACAGGATATCAATCCTTTATTTATAGGCACAGTGGTCATATCTGACAGACCTGTGGGAGCAATGTTTGTTAGCACCACCTGAATGTTGTCACACAAATTACCAGTTTCCCCATTACTGTTATGCACATATGTTTCACTCTGTTACTGTACACACTCTAGTCACAGCTTGACAACATGGGGGTGGAGATGGGACATACTTGGCTAATTACTCTCATAACATTTTGGGGAATTGCTAGAGTGACAGGTTTGTTCTTATAGATGTCTGACAATCAGTTGTATGTCTTGTTTGCTGCCTAAATGTCTGGGATCATCACACTGATTTGCCAGGGGGACAGGGTGACAGGCAGCAGCTATGGGCCAATTTACTGGACATTCTGGACATATCTGTACAGTTGTGCGGTATGATTCTGCATACAGCCTACTACCACTCCCAGGATTCTAACCATGGCTGTGTATGCAAAAAAATCAACAGCTCATGTCACAGCTGAGTGTGCTATTTGGATTTTGTTGTCTGTCTTTTCATTGTTTTTGTCTAAGTCTTTCTCAGTTGTACTATTTGACCTCTTGGGATTACAACAGTCATATACAGACATTCTTACACATTTTATTTATGTAGCACAGTGTGGGTAACAGTGCTTACTATAACAGTACTATTACGTGATTGCAACTCTACATTACCTTATGATATCAGAGTGAACACATGCAGTCCAGCATTTAGACCTTTATTGTCGGGCTATTATGCTTTTATTTACATATAGCCTATATGAAACTCTTCCTGCCCTATTCTCTGGTGTATGCAGTACATGCCTTAAACAATACAGGTTTTATACAGGCAATTAACTTACTACTATTTTTAGATTTATTTTCTATGACAGTACATGTCAGAGTATTACTAACCTGCCTCATGTCACAACCGCTGCAGTCTACAGCTATGGGCTTCTTGGTTAGCAGTCCACTCACCTGCCACTGTGAAAGACATAAGAGGAATATTTAGCCATACCTATCCATAATATACATGAGCTGGCAATTATTAAACAGGTAGTGGACTGATACTTACACATGGCTGGGACATCCCCTGTCCTCCTAGCTTCTTGGATCCACTGATTCAAGAGATCCCCCTTTCTACGCTTCAGGTCGGCATAGTGATGCCTGACGTGCTCACCAGTTCGGGGTATGCCAGTGGCACTGGTGAGGTCACAGGTGAGAAGGTCCCAGGCTCCTGCTTTGTATTTGGAACCCTGGTACTGGCCCTGCAGCAGTCTCTGGTCATGATCTTTCACAAGGAGTCCTGCCATGACTCTGGACTCCTGAATGCCCCAGTGCTGCGCCCAAAAGTGCACACCTTCTCCTATTCCAGACATAGTGCCTACAAGGGGAAGCTACAACCAGTTATGAGATGTATCCCCACCTGTTGGGTTTAAATAGAGATGGTTACCCACACTTTTTCATGATTGGATGGTTTTGAAAATGCTAAGCTATGGGCAAACCTGCTTACCTACGATTGGCATTGTTTAAAGGGGTATACCAATGTGCAGACTATTTAGTTGGCCTACACATTGCTTGTACCTACTTAGCTGGGCTGTGCAATGCTTAGCGTTGCTTAATATTTAATTTGCATTATATTTGCATTTTGGCATTGATTTATTATTCATTACATGTTATATATGTGTTTGGTATCCATGATTCATGTGTACGTACACTGTATGGGGTCCTTGTGTTGATTAGAAGATTTCAACACTTTGTTATAATGACACATCACATCTTGGCTTAATGCAGTACTCCAGCTGACATATTTATGTCTTCCACAAACACATTCAAGCCCAAACAGGCTAGAAAAATATACCAGGAATACCGGATAAACCACAGTAGGTTTCTTTTATTGTAGACAAGAATACGGAGACACAAATTGGTTGAGCGCTTTCATCTAGATCACCAGATTTCATCAGAACAAACACTACAGACGTCATAACACTTAAATATAAAAAAATCTTCCGCCCTTTACATCAATTATACAATTAAATATATTGTTTCTCTGTTAAAATTTAAAGAGAAAAGGGTTGTTTTCTTTCTCTTATATTAAAAAAGCACAAAAACATTAACAAAAAATCAAGTTTATATGCAACTACTTGTCATTCCTTAAAAATACCTAACTTTTAAAACACATGCCACATTTTCTAACAACGTATATCATATTTATATTATACGTCCACTAATATATGTGGGCGTTGTGAATTGTATAACTAAACATAGTATATACCCTTTATCTTAGTTAAATATACTAATTATTTAACATACATTTGGGGTTTGTTGTTCCTATCACATGTACTACACATTATTCATATTACCCCTAAAACAACTTTTTAAGCTACTCACCTTTAATAAAATATGGTACTATATGTGTTAATGTACATCACTAGAACCTCATAAGCTAAGGCATTCTATACTGTATTGCGTAATATTACCTACTAAATGTACATATCTCTATTATTACAAAGTTATGTTAAATTGTGTTATGACTATGTTTTTACTGGTGGTTTTGTGGGTATGACTTCATTTAATCCTGGGTGTGTTCCTGCATCTAATTTTAACTGCCATTTGATTTCCCTTTCACTAACCATAGCTTTGATGTTACCTCCTCTTGGATTAGGTGTAATCACCTCTAATATTCCAAATTTGAAGCCCACACATTCTGGATTGTTTAATATATGCCGAGACAATGCATTGTTTGTGTCTTGTCTGTTAATACAATACATGTGGTCATATATTCTATTCTTAAGAAGTCGATCTGTCTTTCCTACATAATAACTTTTGCATGTTTCACATATTGCCAAATAAACTAAGTGTTTCGTTTGGCAATTTCCAGATTTAAACACTATCTTGGTCCTTATCTTGTTTTTTAAAATAATAGTACTGTCCACATATATATATCTACAAAAGTTACAACACCCACATCTTTTAGTACAACTTTTTTGGTTTATATAGCTCTTGTAATGATTTTGTTTATATTCTATAATTCTTTTTAAACTATTTCCTGCTTTATATACAAACTGAGGCTCAGATGGTATTTTGTCTTTTATCATTGTATCACTTGTTAGTATGTTCCAATTTTTACTAATAATTTCCTTGACTTCCCTTGTATGCTTGCCATATTTCATAATGCAAGCTTTATTATATTTGTTACTATCAGCATTTGTCACTGTTGTATTGCATATACCTATACCTAATAGTGGTGGGTATTTTTTTCCCCATTCACTAGATACATATGTGATTATGTCATTTAACATTTCTTCCGGGTAGCCTTTTTCCCTGAATAATTTACCTATAAATCTCAATTCTTCATTCATTTTGTTCCTAACTGATGTCATTCTGGCCGCCCGTATGCATTGACCTTTGACTATATTATATTTAACCCTGTATGTATGGGCACTATTGAAATGCAAAAATCCATTACTGTATGTTTCCTTCCTGTATATATTCGACTGGAAGGCTTGTCCATCATTATAAATATATACATCTAGGTAATTGATACCTCTTAAGTCATATTGATGTGTGAATTTAAGATAACTTGTAGATCCATTGATATACTCTATAAATTTATTTAATTCATCAATGTTCCCCTCCCATAGCATAAAAATATTGTCCAAAAATCGGACGTATGATTTGATATAACTCATCCAGGAGGTATTAAGTACATATTGCATTTCCCAATCCAGGAGCACCATATTTGCATACATGGGGGCACATGCTGTCCCCATTGCTACTCCTGAAATTTGTCTATAGTACTCTCCTTCAAAGAAAATGTAATTATGATCTAATGCTATATAATAAACATAAATTCAATAAGAGTGAATATATCCAATACAAAGAAATACAGACAGCACTAGACTCTATTTGCAAAGAAAATGTAAGAATCATGGTAGCGGATAAAGGAGGTGGAATAGTATTGTATGAACAAGAGAAATATAGTAGTAAAATATTTGAAATTCTCAACAACACACAGCAATATGAAGAATCATCTTTAAATCAGGTAAACATAGCACATAGCAGAATTGATTCCTATCTTGAGGAATATTTATTAGAAAACATAATTGATGAAGAATTATACAAATATTTAAAAGTTGAATTTCCAATATTGGCAACTATAAGGGGAATTCCTAAAGTGCACAAAGATCCTATAGAGCCACCATTCAGACCAATAATATCAGGTAGTGCCAGTAAAACATTTCCTTTTGGAAAAGTAGTGGATAATAAATTAAAGCACATGTATAATAAAATTCCTCATATTATAAAAGATTCATGGGAATTTTTAGGTATATTTAAGAAAGAGCTATGGACCCCAGATGTAATATTTGTTACAATAGATATAAAAGATCTATTTTCTTGCATACCAAAAGATGAAGGTATGGAAAGTTTCATACATAGTTTAAACAGTTATAGTGATTTGAATCAAGCTGATATTTCCTTATTGATATCATTTATGGATATAGTATTAGATCATAATTACATTTTCTTTGAAGGAGAGTACTATAGACAAATTTCAGGAGTAGCAATGGGGACAGCATGTGCCCCCATGTATGCAAATATGGTGCTCCTGGATTGGGAAATGCAATATGTACTTAATACCTCCTGGATGAGTTATATCAAATCATACGTCCGATTTTTGGATGATATTTTTATGCTATGGGAGGGGAACATTGATGAATTAAATAAATTTATAGAGTATATCAATGGATCTACAAGTTATCTTAAATTCACACATCAATATGACTTAAGAGGTATCAATTACCTAGATGTATATATTTATAATGATGGACAAGCCTTCCAGTCGAATATATACAGGAAGGAAACATACAGTAATGGATTTTTGCATTTCAATAGTGCCCATACATACAGGGTTAAATATAATATAGTCAAAGGTCAATGCATACGGGCGGCCAGAATGACATCAGTTAGGAACAAAATGAATGAAGAATTGAGATTTATAGGTAAATTATTCAGGGAAAAAGGCTACCCGGAAGAAATGTTAAATGACATAATCGCATATGTATCTAGTGAATGGGGAAAAAAATACCCACCACTATTAGGTATAGGTATATGCAATACAACAGTGACAAATGCTCATAGTAACAAATATAATAAAGCTTGCATTATGAAATATGGCAAGCATACAAGGGAAGTCAAGGAAATTATTAGTAAAAATTGGAACATACTAACAAGTGATACAATGATAAAAGACAAAATACCATCTGAGCCTCAGTTTGTATATAAAGCAGGAAATAGTTTAAAAAGAATTATAGAATATAAACAAAATCATTATAAGAGCTATATAAACCAAAAAAGTGGTACTAAAAGATGTGGGTGTTGTAACTTTTGTAGATATATATATGAGGACAGTACTATTATTTTAAAAAACAAGATAAGGACCAAGATAGTGTTTAAATCTGGAAATTGCCAAACGAAACACTTAGTTTATTTGGCAATATGTGAAACATGCAAAAGTTATTATGTAGGAAAGACAGATCGACTTCTTAAGAATAGAATATATGACCACATGTATTGTATTAACAGACAAGACACAAACAATGCATTGTCTCGGCATATATTAAACAATCCAGAATGTGTGGGCTTCAAATTTGGAATATTAGAGGTGATTACACCTAATCCAAGAGGAGGTAACATCAAAGCTATGGTTAGTGAAAGGGAAATCAAATGGCAGTTAAAATTAGATGCAGGAACACACCCAGGATTAAATGAAGTCATACCCACAAAACCACTAGTAAAAACATAGTCATAACACAATTTAACATAACTTTGTAATAATAGATATATGTACATTTAGTAGGTAATATTACGCAATACAGTATAGAATGCCTTAGCTTATGAGGTTCTAGTGATGTACATTAACACATATAGTACCATATTTTATTAAAGGTGAGTAGCTTAAAAAGTTGTTTTAGGGGTAATATGAATAATGTGTAGTACATGTGATAGGAACAACAAACCCCAAATGTATGTTAAATAATTAGTATATTTAACTAAGATAAAGGGTATATACTATGTTCAGTTATACAATTCACAACGCCCACATATATTAGTGGACGTATAATATAAATATGATATACGTTGTTAGAAAATGTGGCATGTGTTTTAAAAGTTAGGTATTTTTAAGGAATGACAAGTAGTTGCATATAAACTTGATTTTTTGTTAATGTTTTTGTGCTTTTTTAATATAAGAGAAAGAAAACAACCCTTTTCTCGTTAAATTTTAACAGAGAAACAATATATTTAATTGTATAATTGATGTAAAGGGCGGGAGATTTTTTTATATTTAAGTGTTATGAAGTCTGTAGTGTTTGTTCTGATGAAATCTGGTGATCTAGATGAAAGCGCTCAACCAATTTGTGTCTCCGTATTCTTGTCTACAATAAAAGAAAACTACTGTGGTTTATCCGGCATTCCTGGTATATTTTTCTAGCCTGTTTGGGCTTGAATGTGTTTGTGGAAGAGTTGGATACAGGAATTCTCTTTTGTGTAATATTTATGTCTTGTAGTAGGTTATACAATATAAAACTGTATATAGATTCCTTTCACGTGTTCAGTTTGTATTTCCTATAATGAGGATCTGTTTGGTGATACCTCAATCATATGTACTGCTGTGATGGCTTAGTGGTTAACTGCTGTGACTATAGTGTACAGGGTCCTGGGTTCAAGACCTGTCAAGGCTGTTTATTTTTTTCTGGCCAGAACAGCAGCTGATGCATACAGAGTGATTAAGGCGCTTTTAAGCAATTGTAAGTGGGTTTGTGCAGGTTTGCATGAAGGCAAGCAATGCTAACCTCTGGTTAAATATACTTACAGAGAGTTAGCTTCAGTATTGCTTAACCTGTGTGCACATTGCTTACCCCTGTGGAAATGGGCTTAAACTCGCTTACTACTGATTATATATGCTTACTCCTGCTTACTACTGCTTAAATATGCCTACTTTTCCTTACTAGTGCTTACTCCCACTTACCACCACACTAATTTAGACAGTAATGTCTAATGGCTCTTGGGGAGGTGGTGGATTTGGAAACTGCATGGATTTATCTTTCATTACACATTTTACCTTCCATTTGTATCCATGATTCCTGTGTACATGTACTGTATGGGGCACTTGTGATTATCTGTGGACTTTACAACATTATGACAATGACACCTCACATCTGCATTTAATGCAGTACTCCAGTTCACAAATATATGTTATGTCGTAGGTTATGCAACAAAATAAATTGATCATAAAGTGATTTGACATGGAAAATGAATTGTACTGGAGTGGGACTTGAACCGGGAATGACTGCTGGTAAAACAAATGCTCTGCCCACTACACTATTGCTGTATTGGTTCATTTGCATATATCTTGCTTTTTATCCTTTTATGCCATTTAAGCTGCATTAACCGTAGCTAAACGATGTTCAAACCCATGCAACTACGGTTAAATTTAATCTGTTTTATAAAAAAAATAAAAGCTTCTTTATATTTAATGTTTTAACTATTGCTCTTGTAAATTTGGGGGGGTGGGTGTTGCTGGGGGTATGCAAACACTTATGAGCAGTCTCGCTCATTCTTATTCATACACTGCTGTTCTTCATTGCAAGGGTGTCTATAGTCTGAGAGCTGTTCTCAGACACGGCCCCTGTACTCATACATGCTCTATGTACGTTTAGGAGCTCAGGCAGTGCGCCTTCATTGATAGCATGGTGCGCTGCCATCCTGCTCCTAAATGGCCACTTCCGTGCAGGACTAAGATAGTCCTGCACAGAAGGGTAGTGAATCCGGGGGCATATCTTTTTGTTGACTTAAACTTTTAAGGGCTAATCATTCAGCTTTGGTGAGATTATAACGTACTTTATCATTAGTCCTAACAACTCATTATATGCCGTCTCCAAAGCAAAATTCACCATGGCTGAAAAGGTCTTTATACCTTCATGCACAAACGGGGGTTAAAATCACTTTTATAAGAAACATCAGAGGTATGTAATAAACAATACACATTATTAGCCATATTATCATCCATAGACAAGTTGCATGAAAAAAAAACATATAGTTTCAGCAATGTCAGAATAATTGTATGGCTCACCCCTTATTCCAGCTACAGCAAAACCATTAAAACAATCCTTCATAGTAAAATAATTCAACAGGTGTAGTTTCCTAATAAAATGAAAAATCTCTGTTTTTAAAACATGTAATCTTGGAAAGACAGTGGGTATAAATTTCAAACTACAATTTAAAACTGAAAGTTTAATGTCAGTCAATGCCATGCCTGATATATTCAATACAGGTCCCTCAGTAACATTAAAAGAAAAATCTGTATTTAATGTCAAAAAAGTCTCTATATTAGTACTGTTTGTTCATTTTATCATGTCCTTGAGTACAATGTGGTAAGAAGGTAGTTTTTTTTGGATGTGGAACTGGAAGTTACAGAAGGTGGTGGAATGATAACCAAGGTACACAGAAAGTTTGAAAATAATAACCATTTTCTGGATGGCAGAAGCTGCCACCCACCACATTTGATTAAATCATTGCTGTATGGTAGGTTGTTGTATATTTTTAGGTTATGCAATGATGAACATATTTTGGAAGAAGAACAGCTTAGATTTTGTGCCATGCTTAAACAAAGAGGTTATGATTCACAAGTTATCAGGGATGCCATGTTAAGGTTGATACTGGATGGCCAATATAACAAGACTACCCATTATTATGATAATAATCAGTTTTTAAGCAATAAGGAAAGGAATTTTGCAAACAGGATTTATTTTGTTATTGTATATAATATTTTCAATGAAAGGGTTTTGGATATTATTACATTTATTAGGGGGTTATTAAAAATAAAGATCTAGTCAAATTTTTACCAATAAACCATGTTTTTCCTATAAGAGGAGTCACAGCATAAAGGATATGACTGTGCATAGCTATTCTACGCCTGATGTGAGGTTAGGATCTGAGGTCTAAAATGGTGTTACTTTTCCATGTGGAAGTTGTTCAGTTTGTAAATATATTGTTAGATCTTTTAATAGAATTAATAATATTATGTATACACGTAAGAGTGTTTTTAGTTGTAATACTGAGGGCATTATTTATGCTTTGAGATCCTCGGGTACCTGTCATATCTTCGAACGCTCAAAATTCCGAACATTACATGGTCGACACCAAACGTTCGAAATTTTGAGTGCTCGAAGACAGACTTTCAACAGCACCGTACAGTGCAGATAGGGAGAATTTCCCTTTTCTGCACTGAAGTGTGGTCTCGGAGTTGGTATATTTAAGTAAGGAGGGGTGAGGGGGACACTGTGTTTTTTTCTGTGTTTTCTTTCTTTTTCTTTTTTTTTTTTTTTTTTATGTTTGAACATCCAAATGTCGAACATTTGGTCTCGACCATGTAATGTTTGACATTTTGGATGTTCGAACATTTAACATAAACCCAAGATCCTCTTGTGGTCTTTTCTATGTGGGAGAAAGCAAGAGAGCTTTTAAAATCAGACTACAGAAGCATCTGAGGGACATTAAAAATAAAAAGTCTGAGAGTCCTTTGGCAATGCATTTTATTGTTCATCATGGGGGGGATAGTAGTTGTTTACAGGCTAATATTTTAAAAAAGTAGAGTTCATAATGTTATGATCCTGAAGAATAGATTGCTTTACAAAGAAACTGTCTCTATCTTAAAGTACGGAATGCTGACACCTGCTGGATTATATGTAGAATGTAAATGGAAAATGTTAATTTAATGTATTGACTGGGTAATGTTTTAATTGCATACATTTATTAATTAACCATTTAATTGGTGTGAGTATTTAAGTAAGAGGTTTGCTACATTTCTTTGAAGTATAGAAAGGCCTTTGCTCGAAGCACTAGAGACTGTTTTATGTATTTTACAATAAAGTGGATATTTTTCTGGTGTTTGTAGTTTATACAGATAATGTAGCTACCTTCCTTTAGCCTGCATACTAGTTGACATAGCTAAACCCCTTTTAGCCTCCAATATTCTTCCTTCACCTACATAACCTTATTTGCTATTTCAATAGCATTTAGTTAGTACTCTCTACCATCATGGACTTCAGGTCTGATGCTACCTCTTTCTTCTTCATCCTGTTTGCACTTGAAGTTCTTAGTCAAAGTAACAACTGCCTCATGTTTACTGACTACCCAATACGTCTATCACATGCTGAGTCCTCCCATCAGAGATAAAATTATTTATTTAAATTGGAGGTTAAAATCTTTATATTACTACTGCCAATAAATAGCACCACACTGCACTCATTATGCTACAGTGGTTAAAATAATCTTGGTCCAACCCCTCCAAGCACACACTGAGCCCACATCAGCTCTAGAAACTTGTATAGTTGTGCCAATGCCTATGCCTTCTTCTAATATAATTTATCTAGACTTCATGTCCTCTAAACCTGTAGCACATCTTAGTAAAGTACTAATTATTAGTGATTCGATTGTCAAACACGTAAACATTGTGCTTACTAGGCCAGGCAAGGGAAGAGTAACAGTAAGCTGTCTCTCTTGTGCTAGAATTAGAAATGTCACTAGGACCTTTAGGACCAAACACTGGGGACCAGTTATAAATATAATCTCATGGTTGTCCCCAGTGGAGTGAAAGATGATGGATCATAGGTGCTGTATCCTATTGGAAATGTTCTATATATATATATATATATATATATATATATATATATATATATATATATATGTGTGTGTGTGTGTGTGTGTGTGTGTGTGTGTGTGTGTGTGTGTATATATACACACACACACACACACACACACACACACACACACACACACACACACATAAGGAATGCATTCTTAATATTGAATGGCCAACATTATGAATACCATAAGATCAACCTCAGAAGACTGAAACACAAATCCCGAACTAAGTACAAATAAGTTCTATGCATGGAGGTGAGCCTGACTGCACCCCCACATCCTCTGCAACTTAAATATACCAGTTCTGAGATTGAGCTACTTTTATTATATTTTATTTTATTTTTAATTACCAGGGTGGTACACTCATCACAACTGATGATTTGCTGGGTACTTCCCAGCTGAAAAAATTTACAAAGAAAAAAAAGCGGTACATATCAAAAACAAAACTGAACGTGACAATATGTACCAAAAACTGCACAGCAGCAATTAATAGATGTAGCAAAAATTATGAGAGAAATGTACATTTTTCAATTCAGTACTTATATTTCAAGTTTACATCATGGTAGAAATGCTGTGGGGTAATAAGCGTCAAGGCAGGGGAGTATGGGGTGAGTTGGGAGATGTCAGTTGTTGAAGAAAGTAAAGCAAGACTTTGAGAGGGCCTTTGGTGTTGTGGCCTTCTGTGTGGTAAGTGCAGTTTGAGTTAGTGTAGAGGAATTTTTTAAGTTCAGCTCATAATGTGGAGAAGGGGGATTGTAGTTCATTTAGGTGAGGGGAGTGATTCCCATATTTTAGGAGCAAAGGTGCAGAGAGACTGGTTGGTGCAATGTAGACTGGTTTGTGGTGGTTGGAGACGGCGGGGGGTGCTTGAGAGAAACATCTGAGGTTGTAATGTGTGTGCTCAGTATAAAGTGTAGCCGCTGGTAGTGGGAATGATTTAAGTTGGACAAATATAAAGATGAAACAGCCTAATAGCAGGTCTAGTCTGTGCTGCACTAGGAGTAATTTTTTTAGGTTGAGGCAGTGGAGCTCATTAGAGGGTGAGCTAGTGACAAAGTGGTACATTTTGTTTTCAATAGTCCGTAGTGTGGAGTAATTTTTCATAGAGATGATAGGACAAAACCCCAATCCTTCCTGTACCAAACAACAAGCTACTGGCATTTTCAGTACTTCTAAAAAGCAGGTGACAAATTAATTTGACTTTCCATGTTTTGTCCTTTCTTGCTCAAGCTTAAGACATTCAAAATTACGTCTATTCGAAATTATGAATATATATAAAATACAAAACGCACACACACACACACACACACACACACACACACACACACACACACACACACACACACACACACACACATACACACAAATACATATATATATATATATATATATATATATATATATATATAGAGCTAACATGAATGATACAGGTTTAAAAGTTTATGCAAATGGATAAGTATGCTTTTTATTTTGGACATTCATAATAACTTGAACATTCTAATCTTTTTTGAGTTCTTTCATAATATTTTCTTCACCGCTTTAAAGTGAAATAGCTTCAGAAAATCAAGAAAGTAGGCCCCAAAATTACTCTTTTAGATTGGCATTTTATTCATATTCATGCGTTTCAAAACCACAAAAAATAAAAATGTCTCTAATATTCTAAGAAGAAAAATGTAAATAAACTCCCCAGGAGGGACTGCGGTAATCCAGCAAATTACACTTCAATATCACAAGGGCTGTGACACATATTATCAAGCTGTGGCTTAACATATGATGAACATTTTTTTTGAGATTAGAAGATTCTGAATTATTTTGATTTTTATATAACCTGCTTGTTGTTTACTATCTGAGGAAAGTACATTTAGTTTAAGAATAGTGGTAATATAGAGAAATGTATTTTTATTCCTTAGCTGAATGGGTAACAGATGGGATGAGGGCTTCTTTTTAGAAATGGCTTTCCAGCATTGGAAACAGTTAACTAGCTTTTTCTGAGTTACACAGTAGCAACTGTTTACTGATGGAATGAAGTCTGAGATTAATGGATAAAAGTTTTTAACAGGGCTTGAACACTTTGTGATAGACAATACTCCAGTGCATATTGAAAATTTCTGGAGAACTGGCACCATCTTGTGGTAATCATTTCTCTAACAAGCTATATGCCAAATTGCTAATTTTAACTATCTGGACTCTCCTAAAACTAACTAACCAACAGAATTTAATTCAGGAGGTACACAATTAGGTATTAACACATTTTGTTCGAATAAGTTTGAAGTGCTGTTGTGGCATGTACAGTACCACTGGTAGAAATATAAGAAACTTAAATAAATAACACACTTAAACACAAAAAGCAAATTGTAAAACAAACTTCAGAATAACAACTCGGTAAAAAAGACACATTTGTGCATTTTGGGAAATGATTAGTAAACTAGATATGCTCATACTTAGCAAATTTCTGGCAGGATATAAATTAAGGAAGAATGCAAAGCATGGCTTAGCTGAAACCTTGGCTTACTGGGCACAGTACTAGGAAAAACGTCCCATTGCTAAATGGGGGCAGTAGAGCGAAGTTTCTTTTTAATAAATAATTTGTCAGCGTACATGCAGAGTGTGCTCAGAAGAAGGCGCTTGCCAGCTGGCTGTATTACAGAAGGTGCAGCCTGAGCTCAGACTTATGAACCACACAAAGCTTATTTACATTTTTTCAAATTATCATGTCCAGTAAAAAAATATCAGAGGCATCAGATGATGTATATGTATATTCTAATCAACAGATATAGAATATAAACAATAAATAGACAACATTTGATATACCAGTACATATATAATATGTATGCCTGGGCTTCTGCAAAGATCTGTATATATTAACGCTAGCAGTCTATCGTAGGAAAAATTCAGAGGAGGCTAGTTACGCCAACCACAAGAAGCAAGCAAACTGAAAAAAATATTGAGGATATCCTATGTAATTATATATTCTATAGAATGGTATGTAAGACCTGCAATCACACATTTATACACCAGGTCTGCATGCAAGCTGCAGTTCAGCTTGGTTTTAGAATTTATTTTTAATACTATTAACCTTAATTACACACAGCCAATGTACATGCAGTCTCTGGTAATGCCGTTTTTGAAATCATAACCGGTTAATAATAAAATATGAAATACAGGGTGAAAGCAGATGCTGTCAGTTCTAAGGACTGAAGCACTTATTTCTAGGGACATTCTATGGAACAGGTAGGTTTATCAGACATATGTGTCTTCCTACATTAACCAAACAGAACTAGCTGCTGGAAATGAAGAACATTGTACCTGTGACTCCAAGTAATTTGTTTTTCACCCAACACCTGCAGCATATTGCTTGAGGGATTAGAAGAAGTTTTATAAGGAATAGAAAGAGTCTGAAACAAAATGTTGTGTAGCTACACCTAGGAGATGTCAGTAAAAGCTCATTTTGCATCCCTGGTGATTGCATAGCTCACTGGTTGCTGGAAAGGGTTAAGTCATTTGATGTAGTAAGCAAAGAAGGCACAATGGCATACACACACACACACACACACACACATATATATATATATATATATATATATATATATATATATATATATGTAGTTAGAACTGCACAATTAGTAATGAAATATCTGATGATGGCTAAGTTATATGATTAGAGGTGTTGATGATATGATATATTCACAAAATTAAAAAGGTCAGCCAAGATGCTCTAGAGAATCAGCCACCTAGGAACAGTAAAAACAAAGAAGATAAGAGGATGAAAGAGAATAGGGTGACACAAGCAAGCTTGGTTCATGTGGTCAGTGTAAAAGGTTTCAGAAAGTAGATGCTGGACTAAGAGGCACTCTGCTCTTTTAGCCTTTTATTAAATGGTGTCTAAATTAAGTAGAAAGAGTGATGACAACATAAGAAATGGTGTGTAATTCTGATAAATGATTTATAATATGGTGCCGGGTAGAGAGGACACCTAGTTTATATAAAAATGGTTGACCTTTAGTACAGTTACTTTTAAAGGAGATTGTTGTCATCTGTGTGATATCCCTCCTCTGGGATAGTAATTAAGGAGTTTGAATCCCCACCACTGACACTGGTCAGAGACATTCACTTGGAACAAAAACAGATACACACCATATTTCCATATGCAACCCTCTGCACCAAGCACAATTTCCCTTAAGAGCACACTGGGAACACACTTAGTCCAGGATCTGAGTTTCTCTCACTCTCTCTCCAGTCATCCAATATGGCTCCCTACTGGCACAACAATTGAGTTGAGTCCTCAGTTGAGTGTCCAAGGCCAAGTCCTCCACCACCCTCTCTGTGAAATCAGTGCTCTGTGTCCCTGCTCCAAGTAGCTGACTCACACATTCTTTGAGATTTGAGTTACACACAGACACACACACACACACACACACACACACACACACACACCTGAGAAAGGCTGGCACAGATGTACTAGCTATGTCCCTATGCACAGATTATAAGGTAGATACTGCCACCAGGACACTCCAAAGCCAGCTACTCTAAGGCTGTTACCAGGGTATCCAATTATACTGAGTAAAATTAATACTAATACAAATTATAATGTTTGACCAATGCAGCAAGACTTCCAGGAGTGGCCACAGTATCACCAAATAAATATAAGGACTCTCAAAGTTTAAAATATTCTGTAAAAGACAAACCACACAGAAAAGTGTAAATATATTCAATAATAAATAATAAAAGAACCTGAAAATACTAAATATCTATTTACAATAAACACCAGAGTTTCAATCATAGGAAATATTAAAAATAACATGGATAGATTCTCACAGATACAGAAAAAAACAGTACTTACCTAATCTCACTATATTTTCATGACTGACCTAAAGAATTACTATCCCCTAGTTCACTTACTAGAGCAAAGCAAGATTATGTAGGTGAGAGGTCATTCTTGTCAGATTTCACAAACAGACTGCTCTGGACTACTGTCTCGTCTAGTATTAAAACATCATCTCAGTGCTGGATTACAGAATGACATCACATACATCTGGTCATCTGACTTCTGGTTCCCATACTACCCTCCTTTACTAGAAACTGAACTAGAATATCACACCTATGTGTTACCATACAGATAGACAGAGCTTTGCTAAGATGTGTTATAGCAATTTCAGACTATTTTTCAAAGTTAGCTGGACTGAGATTAACCCCTTTTCTTCCAGTATCCTCTGTTACAAAATATTAATTCCAATAGTTACAATGCAGTCTGAAGTGCAGGTGTATTTCTTGTCCTGTCCAGCAGGAGCCACTGTCAGTACATTTTTAACACAAGCAACTTTACAAATACATTTTCAGTGCAAGCACCTGTATAAATCAGCTTGATATACAAAGCTAGCTATGCTGGCATATGTTATGCATCCACTGCCCTACTTCTCCTGGCATAGCTGGCAATACCTCACATTATCACAATCTGCTCAGAAAAGGAAGTACTGCTTTAGAACTGACAAATGGCATCCTCTGTAGTGGACATTAGACATAATGGTGATGGTACATGAAAAGGGTGAACAAATAAAAGCTAGTGAAATACTAAACATAAATAAAGTAGCACTGAGAGGGCTGGGTTAGTTGAGGGCTCTATACAGCATTCACTGCATGAGTGTTCTTTTGGGATCTTGCCATCTAAGCTTTAAAATGTTAGAGCAATTAATCATGACTGACATTAGTTTATACGGGCAAATGAGTTTTTGAGTGAGCATTCATTCTAGTGTGTGTGTGTGTGTGTGTGTGTGTGTGTGTGTGTGTGTGTGTGTGTGTGTGTGTGTGTGTGTGTGTGTGTCTTACAGTTTCAGTGACTGGAGTCTTGCAGCTGGAGAAAGACTTTGGCTTATAATTCCTTAAATAGGTATTCCAGCTGTACTCAATGCACAGGATGTAGACATTTGACATTCTGCCATCTCATATAGGTAGCCAAAATCTCCAAATATACCAGAAACAGAAAACTCCCTGACAGTTTGCAACTTGTGTATAAACTATCATTTACAATATGGTTACCACATTATGGATAGCTTGCACATGTTAGTGCATGCTTAGAGTGGTGGTCAAAGCAACATTCATTAAAGAAAAAAAAAACATATTCTACCAGGCCATAATGCATGGCTCTCTTTTTCCTGCAATCCCTTTCCAAAATATATTTTAGTCAGCAGAAATTTTCTACATCCCTGATCAAGAAACAGTACTAACAAAGAAGTTGATTAGCACTTTTTATCTTTCCTTCTGTGCTTTTTTCTCTTATTCCTTCACCTTATACTTACAGTCATAACTCACTGGAAGCACTGCTGCTTCATAATGATCCCCACTGCAGCATGTTAAAGTAATAAATAAATAACACTAAGAATTTACCTTATATGCCTTCAGTCAAGAACAACACTTCAGAATGTGCAAACAGAAAATCTTTTATTTACAGTGCTGGGAGACAATCTTCATAGCAGCTGGGAAATCAGTCTCTCTGAAGAGAGAGAAACCGCATCTTTTTTTCTGCACTTTTCTTATCAAACCATTCATGCAAACCTTTATCTATATAGTGACTCTGACAAATAAATGACTTTGCAAATGCTCTCATCCCTCATGATTTTCACCTCGTACTTCACGTGAACACCTTCCTATACATGACCCACCTGCTTCAAGGGGTCTTGTTTTCTGACCTTGGATGTTTCAAACCTTCCCTAGCAACAACACACTCCTAGCCTGTAATATATATAAAACATACCCCTTCCAGCAGTTGATGTTATGAAGTTCATTTATTGCGTATAATTAACTATTTTACCTTGTTTAATATACATGTTTCAGCTCAGCATCTATTATTATGCATACCCGATTTACATGTTTATTGATGTTATTATTCTCATAGTTATCATGTTCATCTTTGTATAAACACAAATCTGTATTTCTAAGTTGCTACTAAGAATGGTCTATGTCCAGCTAGACAATCCTGATCAATAACTCTAAATCTGTAATAAAGCAAACAGAAAGACAGATGATGACATGTGTATCAGGTAGAGTTGAAGGCTCCTAAGCCCTCACGGTAATGTTTTGCTCCTTGTACCTGCTGCTTATATGCTCTACATGTAGTACACAGGTTTAGTTATTGATTCCTCCTCCTGCTGTTCCTGTGGTATACTCTGCTGCATAGGCTTGGATAGCATGTCATTGTGTTTGTGTGTGTGTGCATGCGTGTGTGTGTGTGTGTGTGTGTATGTGTGTGTGTGTGTGTGTGTGTGTGTGTGTGTGGGTGTGTGTGTGTGCGTGTGTGTGCGTGTGTGTGTGCGTGCATGTGTGTGTTTCTGTGTGAGAGCGTGCTTGTGTCTGTAAGTGGGTATGTTTTATATGTGCTTGTGTGTGTGTGTGTGTGTGTGTGTGTGTGTGTGTGTGTGTGTGTGTGTCTGTGTGTCTGTGTGAGAGCATGCTTGTGTCTGTAAGTGGGTGTGTTTTATATGTGCTTGTGTGTGTGTGTGTGTGTGTGTGTGTGTACATGAAAGTGCGTGCATACACATGGGCGTGTGCTTTTGTGTGTGTGGGGTGGTGAGCATGTGTTTGTGTGGGTGTGTAGGGGTGAGCATGTGTTTGTGTGTGTGAGGGGTAAGCATGTGTGTGTGTGTGTGTGTGTGTGTGTGTGTGTGTGTGTGTGTGTGTGCATGTGTGTGTGTGCAAGTGGATGTGTTTTCTGTGTGTTTGTGAGTGGGGGTGTGAGGGGTGAGAGTGAGTGTGTGTGTGTGTGCGTGTGTGTGTGTGTGTGTGTGTGTGTGTGTGTGTGTGTGTGTGCGCGCGTGTGTGTGTATGTGTGTATGTTTGTGTGTTTGTCTGCTATGCATATAAGCACACTTCCCACTCTGCATACACTGTATGTGTGGCTTCACTGCATCATTATGGCATGGATGTGGATAGCTCTGTTATTTTGTGACTCACTTATTGTAGTGACATAAGCTCCTCTGCATGTGTTGTACTGTGTTGATGTCTGTCTGTCTGGCACACTGATTATCTGTCTGCTGTCTCCTATAATGCATCTTTTTCTGTATCTGTTATTTTGTGTTTCTGGGCCTCTGTTGCTTGTATTACACATGTATGTCTTACTTATGTTGCAGTTATGCTATCTTGTATTTAAGTCCATGTTTTGTATGCAGCTACTGGACAAGTGTAGTTGCACATTGGTGATGGCCTACAACATTGTATCTTGAACATGACCATGGCTCACAGTTTAAGTATAGTGTGATACAGCTTTTTCTAATTATGGGCTGTGCTATCCTACTACTGGATATCATCCAGTTATGCATTTGGAACTGCGTAGTTCTGATTTACATATTGTGCTTTGTATTCTGTTTGTACTAATCTGTTCTGCATACTGCATGATTCATCATATTGGCGTCAAGCAGGAATGGAAATCAAACCACAAGTAGATAAAAATCAGGCAGCAACTGAATGCACCAAAAACAAAAGAAAGAATATAAGGTGAAGGACCAGATGAGAAAGCAAGAAATGTGGAAAATGCATATAGTTGCAAGTATAGAAAACTTCTGGCAGAACCTCGTGTTGATCAGGAACGAATACAGGAATGGTTAAGGAGAGGTGAATTCAAACCAAGAGATGAAAGGTTAATATTGGTGACACAAGATAGTGGGCTACGTACACGATAGTCTACAAAGTCCATTGAACATGTGGGAGAAACAGACAAATGTAGGTTTTGTAAAGGATAATTGGAAACAGTCACACACCTCGTTGCTGGTTGCGACATGCTAATGGCAGCAGGAATGTATAGTGAAAGGCATAATAATGTGGTAAGACTGTTGCACTAGGGATTGTGCAAACATTATGGTATTGAAGTGGCTGAAAAACACTGGAAACATGACCCACAAAGCATCATAGAAAATGATGACGTCTATATCACATGGGATCACCCATTACCAACAGTTCAAAAGATAGATGCTAGAAAACCAGATATAGTGGTCCATGAAAAGAAGACAAAAAAAGCACTGATCATTGAAATAGCCACACCCAGTGACTACAGTGTCTTATGCACAGAGAGACACACAAAGTCATAAAATAGCAGGATTTTCAGGCAGAAATGAGAGCAATGTGGAAGAAAGATACCCACACATTTCCAATAGTAGTAGGAGCAATGGGTCTTATAAAAAAGAATCTATCAATACATGTAACTCCATACAAATTGCAGAAGGAGTCATTACTGGGCACTGGGCACATTGTGGGTGCTGCGAAGAGCACTTCTGGCTGACATCAAATATTGAAACAATACTAATTTCATGAACTTTAATCATACTTTGACTTAGGAATGGGGTCCATTCATGTCATGGTATTAGAAACCCAAAAGATTTGGAGAAATTAAAAAAGGGAGTGACATACAGTACATTTTGGGCAGATAAGAGCAGCCAAAGTGTTGATGGCTACTGGCCTACTCCACCAAATCACTTTCTGTACACTGTATGGAGGACCCACTTCCATAACAGGTGCATGGGTGAGGGACAAGAGTGCTCTCTGATTTGGGGTGTTGGGCATAACCTGTACTTCCATGGGCTATGGCGATGTGGGAGCTTCCAATAATAACATAGCTGTATCACTGGATGTGGGCGGTACTATGCCGTCCACTGTCACTGTTGTAACACTGACAATGTAGAATGTATGTAACATTGAATCAACAAACAGCTTTTTCCTCTTCACAAACACAATGTCACTGGTACAGAGGAATCGGTGTACAATCACCTGTATTAAAATCCTTTATTTTAAAAGCGAACAAAATTCCACTTGGACAGTAGAAAAAATAGAAATATACTAAAACGGTTTAGCGCTTTCACCCACTCTATGTGGGTTTCCTCAGAACACCATTAGCATTGAACATAAAAATTTAAATAACTTTTTTGGCGCCAAACAATTCAACAACATGGGCTGCCCTTAAAGTTATATCGCTCAATTAATAATTTTCATAAAAAAATACAATACTTTAAAAACTGTTATGTGCGCTGCATGTTTACATATTTACTGTGCTTAAATATTAAATTCCATACACCATTATAGCATTTAATATATGCCCCATCCACTCGATCTTCATATCTCATTTCATGCATATATACCCATTTATATAAAGCACTGTTCTAAATACAAGATTATTAACAAAAAAAAAAGGTTTATATAAAATATTCTGTTAATCATTAAAAATACTAAATCTGTGTATGTTCATACTTTTGTATACTATATACTTGCTAACTATACATAATTCTAAAAAACATATCAACAATCAATAAAACCAGACCTACTTGAGAAGACTCTCTTGTATTCATTACTACCTATCATAACATTTAATTTAATTCAAACATTCTACATTCCCTACTAATGATTTTTATACCTTCTACATAATTCTAGCAATCCGTCCCTTATCCATACATTTATAATCTGTTAGTTAGTATAGGTTTTATAGATATAAAATCGTTCATACCTGGTGGATTCAAGGCATCAGTGTATAATTGCCACCACACTTCTCTAAACCCCAAAATACTTCTCCTATTTCCACCTTTAGGATTACATTTAATATGTTCTAATATGGCAAATCTAAAATTATGTGTTTCACCATACTTTTCTGTGTGCCTATATAGTGCATTGTTACTATCTTTCTTTCTGATACCATATAGGTGATCATATATCCGCTTCTTAAAACATCTTTCTGTCTTCCCTATATAGAATCCAGAACATACACTGCAATTTGCCATATAGACCACATATTTAGTATTACAGTTGCCTTGTTTAAGTCTTATTTCAGTGTTGTTTATGTTATCCAAAACGATTTCTTTTTCTTCCATTATTACACTACACTGTTTGCAACTTCCACATCTACTAGTCAATTTGTTATAACTGTTGATTATATTTATCTTTTTATCCATCCCTCTATGCTCTAACAATCTCTTAAGATTACTTGCCATCTTATACACAAAGTGTGCTTTGTCACCTACTATTTCCACCAATTCATCATCCACCAGTAAAATTTTCCAATCCACCAGGTAAGAACGATTTTATATTTATAAAACCTGTACTAACTAACAGATTATAAACGTATGGATAAGGGACGGATGGCTAGAATTATGTAGAAGGTATAAAAATCATTAGTAGGGAATGTAGAATGTTTGAATTAAATTAAATGTTATGATAGGTAGTAATGAATACAAGAGAATCTTCTCAAGTAGGTCTGGTTTTATTGATTGTTGATATGCTTTTTAGAATTATGTATAGTTAGCAAGTATATAGTACACAAAAGTATGAACATACACAGATTTAGTATTTTTAATGATTAACAGAATATTTTATATAAATACTTTTTTTTTGGTTAATCATCTTGTATTTAGAACAGTGTTTTATATAAATGGGTATATATATGCATGAAATGAGATATGCAGATCGAGTTGATGGGGCATATAGTAAATGCTATAATGGTGCATGGAATATAATATTTAAGCACAGTAAATATGTAAACATGCAGCGCACATAACAGTTTTCAACATATTATTTTTTTATAAAAATTATTAACTGAGCGATATAACTTTAAGGGCAGCCCATGTTTTTGAAATTTTTGGCGCCAAAAAAGTTATTAAAATGTTTATGTTCAATGCTAATGGTGTTCTAAGGAAGCCCACATAGAGTGGGTGAAAGCTTTAAACCGTTTTAGTATATTTCTATTTTTGTCTACTGCCCAAGTGGAATTTTGTTCGCTTTTAAAATAAAGGATTTTAATACAGGTGATTGTACACCAATTCCTCTGTACCAGTGACGTTGTGTTTGTGAACAGTGACAATGTGCCATTAGATTGTGCTAGTGTAAGGCTGACATCATTGTCAGTGTCCCATGTAGTACTAACATCCATTCCATGGTACAGGATCCCATAACTCATAACTGTAGCACTAGGGAAAGCAGACAGAGAAACACCTTTGTGTGACACTGTCAATATGTGACAATCCCATTTCCCTGTGATGCATCAATAGCACAGATAAAGAATAAGCAAATAATGTAAACAGTTGTACAGTGTGTGGTATGCTTTCATGCTTGCATCCCATATTAATTTATTTATTAATTGATTTTTATTTATTTGTTTCTTTGGGTAGTGCTCAGATCAAAACTTCAAAACTGGCCAGTTTCAGGCACATACTTGGTGGAAATTCACAATTGTCACTTAGTTCAAAAAAGTAAATACAAAAAAGGCAGAAAAATACAATGTAGAAATTTGTATAGGTAACATGAGTATTATTTATATTGATTTTGTAAATGAATAAAATGTAACATTGTGTACAAGATTTATTTATTTATTTATTTATTTATTTCCAGTTTGGTTACCGGGGAAGTCCACTGGGTCAACATGACCCGTTTTCAGTGGAGGCCCAGGGAGAAAAGCTCCAAGAAAGCATTATACAAGTTCAATTACAATAAAATGCAGGAGTATACAAGGTAACATTGTACTGGGAAACACAAGTAAGAATTTACAACAAGCATAGTTGGCAGAATCTGTTAAGAGGGAAGTTAAGGGTGATTCAGTTACTTTTGATGCAAGGGAAAATGAGTATTGAGAGTGATTGTCAGTTAAAATACATCTATTGAGGAATCAGATTATGCTTGCTTTACATACACAATTAAAGTAGAATATAGAAAATTATTCACACTATTTACATTAATTACAGGTTGAGTCATGCGAGCATAGCTCTAGGAATTTTAAGTCGGTTAAAGATAGTGAAGCTGAAGGAGTTAAGATAGCTTATAAAGGGTTATAGGTATAAGACTGTGGGAGATTTAGAGAGCTGTGTACCAGGGGAAAGGACCCTTAGGGCATAGAGATAGCAAGGATTAAGTAGGGTGGAGACAGGTGCATTTCCATTTAGTGGACAAGTGCTTGAAAAGTTGGCTTTTGAAGTTGTCAGAGTTAGATGTGGTCCTTAGTGTGGAGGGAAGGGAATTCCATTTTTTGCCTAGAGCATAAGGGAGGAGCAGCTGGCCGGCAGGGCGCTTAGGTTTGTGGATAACAATTAGATTCTGGAGCTCAGATCTAAGTGTTGTTTTAGGAATATAAGGGGGAAGAATATTAGTTAGAGCAGGGCATTTTGTGGGATGAAATATAAGTCTATGTGCTGTGGATAGTTGCAGGTAGTCCAGGTGGTTAGAAATTTCTAGCCAATTCAAGGATTGAAGGGTGAGGCAATGATGGGTGGAATGCTTAGAAATGGTGGCAAATTTAAAGATTTTATTGTAGCAGTTTTCTAGTTTGAAGGTCGTAGAGGCAGACAGGTTGGTTAGGAGAGGAGCACCATATAATAAGGAGGGAAGAAGATATGTAGTGGCCAGAGTATGCCTAGTGGAATTAGAGAGAAAGCAATTGTTCCTTTACAACATACCTAGCTTTTGGTGGGTTGTTTTAATGTTTTGTTGAATTTGGGTGTCAAACTTGAGGTGTTCATCAACAGTTATGCCTAGGAGTTTAGCAGAAGGTACCACTTCTATGGGTGAGTTGGATTGGCTAAGGACTTTGAATTCATTTTTGTTATAGGAGTAGGTCTTAGAGGGGGGAATAGTAGGATGTTAGATTTATTTGCATTGAGAGAGAGGTGGTTTTGGTGCATCCAGTTTTCTGTTGTGGAGAATGCAGTTTGAGCTTTTGTCAGCAGTTCAGAGAAGTTAGTAGCAGAGCAGACTAAAGTAGAATTATCAGCATATTGAATGATTTTTGCATCTGGAATAGCAGTGTGGAAGTTATTGATGAAAATGTAGAAAAGCATAGGCCCGATGATGGATCCCTGTGGTATGCCTGTTGGGGTAGGTAAAAAGGAAGAGATAGATTTCTTCCATTTGACTGCCTGAGATCTATCTGATAGGTTACTGGAGAACCAGGATACAGTTTTTGTTGAGAGGTGAAGGTTTGAGAGATGGCAGAGTAAGTGGTTGTGGGAAACAGTGTCAAATGCCTTAGACAGATCTAGTAAAACAGTAGAAACTAGGCATCCAGAGTCTTGGGCTTGATTGACAGTTTCAAGGAAAGAGAGAAGGGTGATTATGGTGCTGTGGGCTGAGCAGAAACCATGCTGGGTGGGTGTGAGAAGATTGCCTTGGGTTAGGAATGGCATATGTTGGTAGTGAATACATTTTTCAAGGATTTTAGAGATTGGGGAGAACAGAGCAATGGGGCAGAAGTTAGAGACACTTGTATTTTTGTCTCCTTTATGGAGAGGGATGATATAAGCTGAGCGCCAATGTTTGGGGATGTAGGATTCATTTATGGATCTGCTTATAATTATGCTGATTGGGAGAGCAATACCATCTGCAGCATATTTTAGGTAGGAGGGGGGATATTGTCTGGAGCGTTACTGCATGGTTTGAGTTTGGAGAGGAGTATTTTTATAAAGTTAGTGGAGACAGGTTTAAGTTCAAACAGAAGAGGAGGGTTGTTAGGAGAGTTTGGAGGCTGAGAGTGAGGGGCAGTTGGGTTATTGTTAGGAAAAGATTTGGTAAGGGCAGAGATGCTTTCTATGAAAAATGAATTGAATTCAGTGCCTAGTTCCTGGTCAGATTTGCTTGGTTCAGGACAGGGATTATTCTTTGTGCCTGGATGGAGAAGAGAGTTTATAGAATTCCAGAATTGCTTTGGGTTTTTATTGTTATTGGACTGGAGCTTGATATAGTAGGATTTTTTTGTCCTTGGTGATTAGCTGTTTTACTAGGTTGTGGAGCTGTTTATATTGAAGCAAGGTAGTGGGCGTTTATTATTTTGGTAGAGCTTCCAAAGTTTGTCTCTTTGGTACATAGACTGTTTTGTTTGTTTGAAAAGCCATGGAGCTGTGTTAGTTTTTATTCTTTTATATCTTAGGGGGCTAGGAAGTTTAGAGTGTCAAGGAAGATGGAGTTGAAGTAGTCTAAGGCTTTGTCAAGGGGAAGGGTTTTTAGAGTTTGCCAGTTCATTTGTTTGAGTAAGTTTGAGAAAGTGGTGGGGTTAAAGTTGGTGGGGTTACAAGTCTGAATGTATTGATGTTGGTATGGGGAAGAGCTAGTTGAGGGATGGATGAAGGCTGGGAGGTGGTCACTAATGGTATCTGGAATTGTGCCTGAGTTGGTTATTTTGTTAGGCTTTAAGACTAGGATCCAATCTAAAGTGGAACCAGGGGGATTTGATTATTAGGTCGAGTGATAGAGTGGATTATTCGAGTAAAGTTGTAAAGATTGATGGATAGGGATGACAAGGGGCTAATTATTTTATTCCAGTCAATATTTACGTCTCCTAAGATATAAGTTTCATAGTTAATTTTTGCGGATGCCCATAAGAGAATCTCCTCGAGAGTTGAGCTATTATTACCAGGAGAGATATAGAGGGCAATGAAGCAAATATTTTTGTGCTTCTTTAGCTTACGTAGTCCAGTGTTTTGGAATTGTGGGATTGGAATTTGGAGGGGAATTAAGGTGAGAAGGTTAGCGTAGACTAGGGCAGAGTCACCACCTTTTTTTTTCCTAGTCGGTCGTTTCTGAGAATATTGAATCCTTGGGGCAGGATCTCTGAGTTGGAAATTAAGAGTTTGAGCCAAGTTTCAGCTATGGCTAGGATGTCAGGTTGGTTGTGGTTTAGCCAAGTATGGAATTTGTTACAAAGACTCTGTGCATTGATAGTAAAGATCTTTAGGTGATTAATGTGGGAGGAATAAGTTAAGGGGTTGGTGTTGTTATTACAGTGAGTAGGACCGGGGTTGGGATGGATATCACCGGCTTGGATTATGTTGTTGAAGGAAATGTCTTTTAGACATTTTGGTTTTCTATGAATGTGTTTAGGGAGTTTTGAGTTTAGATTAGGTGACAGTATCTTAGCTTTGCAGGGGAAGAGGAAAAATTTAGGGTGGAATAGGTGGAGAGGGTTGGGCTGAATGAGAAAGGGGGAGATAGAGTGGAAATGTGAGTAATAGTGAGGATGAGGATGAAATTGTATGGAGGTTAATTTTGTGGGTAATAATGGACAAGTAAGGGAGGAATATAAGCTAGTATAGCATACGGGAATTAGGAAGAGAGAAAGGAGACACTGGACATGGAAGGTGTGGTGATTTAAGGAGGTCATGTCAGATGAGAGAGAGAAATAAGTGCAGATTTGAAAGGGAGAGAAAGGCTGATAATGAGAGAGGGTTTATAATGGGATTGAGGTTTTCTAGGAATTAAGGGAGAGTGGAGGAGAGTATGGTTGAGTAGGTGGAGTATGAGTGGAAGAGTGTGAGAGGGAGAGATTTTGGTTGGAGGAGTTGAAAGGGGTGTAGTAATTGGGTAATATGACTAAGAGAGAGGGGCAAGTGATGAATTAGGGTAAGAGTACTGGGGCGGGTGGGAATTGGGGGCAGGGTAGGGGAGCAGAGTGAGCCCACAGGGCCAATGGAGCGGGAAGAGCAAAAGAGGAGAGTACAGCAGAAAAACGTAACAGCAAGAAGCAGTTGAAATAACTAAAGAGAAGAGTTTGTACTAGATTATATGATTCTTTCTTGTTTTACTTTTCAGGCAAGGTATTTTAGTCAGCTCTTACTGAGGGAGGCTGAGTAAGGAGGGAGGGGATATTACCAGGTGTGAATATTAGATCACAGCCAGCTCTAGTGTGAGGATTAAGCCTATTGGGTATATAAAGCGAGACTGACTGGGTTGCGTAGGCAAATGCTGCCACCTAGAGATGGAAGGAGATAGTGAGCAGTTGGGATGAATCAAAAAATATTATAAGATAGGGCTAACAAGAGGGGGGAGAAGGCAAGTGGTCTGCGGTGGGCTGCTAAAAACGCACACATGGAAGGTAAGACTAACTCAAAGGAAGTACAACAAGTTAGCAGAGAATTAGTTGTAAGCACATACATTTACCCAATCTTGTAGGGGGCAGGGGTTCTTCTTAGTGGTAGCATTCAAAGTACCAGCAAGCAGGTGAACTCAAGGTGTCTTCAGGAGTTTGCCAGAGGTATTTCTTTGCTTAAAATGTAGGAAGGGAGCACCCGGGGCAAGTTACTGTAGAAAAGAGAGAGACACAACACAGAGTTAGTTAAATTGCAGGTAAAAAAGGTAAGAATAAGTGAAAGAAGGGGTGCCAGAAGGTAGAGTAGAGCAGAGGGGATAATAAAACAGAGCACAGATAATGGAGGATAGGCTACAGATAGGTATTACTTGAGCTTCAGAATTGAGATTGAATAGTAACAGTTGTTTTGCAGCTAAGTTATATATTTGAGATGCAGGACAGTTAGAGAGGAAGTAGTTGTTCCACAGTAAAGCATGGAGTAGACAGTAGTAAGCAAAGCGATATCCAGTAGAAATACAGTATTAATTCATCATTACAGTGAAACTATAACATTAAAATAGAAGTTCAAACAGCTTCAGAACAGTGTAAAAAACAGTCATCTGATGCCCTTACAAACAGTCAGAATTGAGCAACATGAGAATAATGCATTTAAACCGTAATAACTTCCAACAATATAGTGAAACCACAGGAGTATTTCAACAGTCCAGTAGTTTAAAGGTGAAAAATAAAATAACAGCTTTAGAAATGTATATATGTCGCATGGTGCCCATAAACCACAATGCACAGAGAAAAAAAAAGCAGTTGTCCTGTGATATGCCCGGTAAAGATTATGAAAATAACAGGCGTTCAGTCGCTCATTTTTTTGGATAGTAAAAACAGGCATATAGCTGTGCAATTATAGTTTGGCGTGCTTTATCATGCGCAGTAAAGTTTTTAAGGAGGCATACAGCAATGCAATTAAAGACTATAAACGTGGGCATTCAGCTGTTCACTTTAATTAGGCTTGCTTTTTGTTTTATGCAACGCTATTTCCAGAGACTATGTATTGGCCACGTGGTGCCCTAAATGGACGAAAATAGTAAAAAGTAGCCACCGTGCCTGTAATTGAGTGAGAAAAACCTAAAGTAATAGGCATTCAGCACTTCACTTAGTGGTATTCTTTTAGCAGGATAAATATAGTAGTGTAAACCGAAAAGTCTATGCAGGTGACTATGCCGTTCACCCAGTATACTTTAAATTGGAGCAACAGAGTTAATACCTAGCCTCACTAGACCCATAAAAGCAGCTTGCAGGAGTAAAACAATGATTTAGTATGTTACAACGTGAGCTGCGACATCTTAGTTGATTGCTACATAAGCAGTAGAGGGGACGATGCCAACACAAGCAGCAGTATCTAATAAAACAATTTAACATCAAAGTACATGGAGATTAGCACAGTAGTTGTTCGACAGTCTTATACAGATCGAACGCGACATACGCAGTAGAGGGGAAAAACACACACGCAAGGACTGCAGTATCTAACAGAACAAATTAACAGCAAATACACAGAGATAAGCACAGTAGGTGTTCCACAATCTTGTACAATTACTTAGACAAAACTTAGCAGGATGCAAAATCAGGCAGCCCAAACTGCAGGACTGATGCAGGGATGCTGTGAAGCCTAGAACAGGGTTTGAAAATGGTGCCACAGTCCATGGGAGATAGAAGTAAACTCGGGGGGGGGGTTGACAGGGGGGATGGGATTGATAGGGGAAAACTGGTTGTTTAAGAGGAGTAGGAAGGAGGAGGGACTGTGTTGGAATACAGGGGAGAGGGGAAAAAGAAGGGGAAAGGGAAGGTGCAATAGAGGAGAGTGTAGCATTTTAATTAAGAGGTAAGCAAGATAAATCAGATAGGTAGAAGGTGATGCTGAGAGTAGATATAGATGACAGCGGCTAGGTAATCTATCCCCCACATAAGCAGGTGCACATGGGTTGTTTATGGAGGTAAGGTTTTAGTTGAAGCCTGATTTTAAGGTATGTGGAAAGTTCATTTAGGTGGATGGGGAGAATTTACCATAGTGATGGGGCCATACCTCTCAACTGTTGTTTTTTTTAAGAGAATAAGAGTAATTAAAAAAAAAAATATTGTAGCCCCTCATCCCCCATTATGTTTGGTTTTGCTTGGTGTGAAAATGTAAGTTAAGGTTTTGGCCAAGCCAGAGTCTTGTATCTGATGGAGGTAGCTGTTTTTTTTTTGGTATAGTTTAAGTGTGTGATGTGAAGTTCATTGGGGTTTAAGAGAGATTTTGATGTCCTCCAGACAGCACACTTTTAATTTTGTAAGAATTAGGTAATATTTATGATTGATTTGCTGCAGAGGGAGTAACAGTGCATTGGCTTGATGGTGGGACTTGAAGGCTGTGTGGGTAGGACTAGATCTGCAGTGTGCCATATTATCTCATCTGTATATAATATAAGAGGTAGGTGAGGGAGATAATAAGGGAGATTGTTAATGAAAATTTAGTATTGTAAGGAGGTAAGGATGGAACCCTGAGGGACCTCACTGTGAAGAGGAGAGAAGTTTCCTTTCAGAATAAACCTGCCAGTTTGCCAGTTTGTTCAGGGTGTTAAGGCTGTGATCTATATTCCCTGTGGTGCAGAGACTGATTCAATCAGCCCTCATTTGTTTACCGTGTGACCTTGAGTAAGTCACTTAACTGTTCCCTGAGTCACCCATGAGATAGGACTGTGTGTCAAGTGGGCCTAGCAGTTAAGAAATGGGTATTATTACTATTACTATTATTATTATTATTATTATTATTGTCATATTTATTTCTCATTTTCTCACCCTACACTGCACTCTTATAATCTCATTCTCTCCATCCTTCTTCATTCTATGACCATAATATGAACACCATCTCTCATACTAAGACATCACTCAATTTTCCCTCACTGTCTCTAATCATGTAATCTGTATTATCCCTTTAAATATCTTATTAGAATTGTCTCAGGTCTCATTTATCGCATACTAATCTTTGTAACAAATAAAATGACTATTGAGTTTTTCCTCACATATTTTTCTAGCTTGTTTTTCATTGCACTCTACTATGAAACATATGTTCTGTGTTTTTCTCATTACAATATTTTTCCACTCTTATGTTTTATAGTGTAACATGGCACTTTGTGATTTTAAATACTTGTACTTGAGTTTTGAAAGACTGTGATTGTGAAACTTTTCTCCCTAGGCCTCCACTGGAAATGGGCACTTTCTGGCTCAGTTGGAATTCCCTGGTAAACAAATGTCAAACAAATAACTAACTAAATAAATAAATGAATCTTCTTTTTCTTTCAATTGCTGCCTTTAGGGGTCGCCACCACAGATCATCTGTTTCCTTTTCTTCCTGTCCTCTGCATCTTGCTCTGTCACACCAACCACCTGCATGTCCTCTCTCACCACATCCATAAACCTTATTTTAGACCTTCCTCTTTTCCTGTTACCTGACAGCTCTATCCTTAGCATCCTTCTGCCAGTATACCCAGCATCCCTCCTCAGCACATGTCCAAATCAATGCAATCTCACCTCTCTGGCTTTGTCTCCAAACTGTCCAACCTGAGGTGACCCTCTAATATACTTATTTCTAATCCTGTCCATCCTCTTAACACCCAATGCAAATTTTAACATCTTTAACTCTACCACCTCCAGCTCTGACTCCTGTCATTTTGTTAGTGCTACCATTTCCAACCCATATAACACATCTAGTTTCACTACCCTCTTGTAGACCTTCCCTTTCACTCCTACTGGTACCCATCTGTCACAAATTACTCCTGATGCTCTTCTCCATCCACTCCAACCTGCCTGTACACTCTTCTTCACCTCTCCTCTACACTCACCATTACTCTGAACTGATGATCCCAAGTTTTTAAACTCCTCCACCTTTGCCAACTCTACTCCCTGGATCCTCACCATTCCTCCGTGGTCCCTCTCATTCAAACACATATATTCTGTCTTAGTCCTGCTGACCTTCATTCCTCTCTTCTCAAGAGCACATCTCCATCTCTCCAGGGTCTTCTCAACCTGTTCCCTACTCTCACTACAAATCACAATGTCATCTGCAAACATCATAGTCAATAGGGATTCCTGTCTGCTCTCATTTGTCAATCTGTCAGTCACCATTGCAAATAAGAAAGGGCTCAGAGCTGATCCTTGATGTAATCCCACTTCCACCTTGAATGCATCTGTCACTCCTACCACAAATCTCACCACTGTCACAATACCCTAGTACATATCTTCTACCACTCTTACATACTTCTCTGCCACTCCCAACTTCCTCATACAATACCACAACTCCTCTCTAGGCACCCTGTCATATGCTTTCTCTAAGTCCACAAAGACACAATGCAAGTGCTTCTGACCTTCTCTATACTTCTCCATCAACACCCTCAGAGCAAACATCGCATCTGTAGTGCTCTTTCCTGCCATGAAACTATACCGCTGCTCACTAATCATCACCTCCCTTCTTAACCTAGCTTCCACTACACTTTCCCATAACTTCATGCTGTGACTGATCAATTTTATCCCTCTGTAGTTACTGCAGCTCTGCACATCACCCTTATTCTTAAAAATCGGTATCAATACACCTTTTCTCCACTCCTCAAGCATCCTCTCACTTTCCAAGATTCCGTTAAACAATCTGGTTAAAAACCCCACTGCCATCTCTTCTAAACACCTCCATGCGTCTACAGGTATGTCATCCAGACCAACAGCCTTTCTATTCTTCATCCTCTTCATAGCTATCCTTACTTCCTCTTTGCTAATCCATTGCACTTCCTGATTCACTATTTCCACATCATCCAACCTTCTCTCTCTCATTCTCTTCATTCATCAGCCCGCACAAAGTACTCTTTCCATCTCCTCAAAACATTTTCCTCGCTTCTGAGTATGTTTCCCTCATTATCCTTTATCACCCTAACCTGTTGCACATCTTTCCCAGCTCGGTCCCTCTCTCTAGCCAATCGGTACAGGTCCTTTCATCCCTCCTTAGTGTCCAACCTTTCATACAAGTCACCATACGCCTTATTCTTAGACTTTGCCACCTCTCTCTTCATCATACGCCTCATCTCCTTGTACTCCTGTCTACTTTCTTCATCTCTCTGACAATCCCACTTCTTCGAAATAAATCAATAAATGCATTTTTACTTTAAAGATCCTCCTTAGGGGAGTCCTTACAGCAGGGCAGAGTATAAGTGTTAATGCCAAACTCAGTAAGTTTATTGAAAAGGAGGGAGTGGTCAATAAGATCAAATGCTTTTGCTAAATCTATGAAGAGTTCCCCTGTAAGATTTAATTTGTCTGTTTAGCATTACATCATCAGTTAGTGTCCAAAGGACATTCATAGTACTATGATCTGGCTAGAAACCATGTTGCTTGAAGGAAAGCAGGTGGTAAAGTTGGCTGTACACTGATAATTGTGTGCAGACATTTTTCAAGTAGTTGCCTAGAGTGGGTATAATGGAAATGGGTGTGCTTTGGTTGTTTTGGGAAAGGTTTGATTAAAGCAGGTTTCCAGATGCTGGCTATGATATTTTTGTAGAGACATACATTGCACAAATGATTTGGGATAGAGAGGTGTGTTTTGCTGTGATGAATAAACCCGAGATAGAGATTTTCAGAGCCAGGAACAGTGCCAGTGGGGATACTGTGCAGTAGGTCAGTGACATTTCTAGGTTTTATGTGTTTAAAGTAAAAGGAGGGGCGAATGATGTAGGGGGGGGGAGGTTTTTTGGGGGAGAGTTTTGTTTGGTGGAGTTTGTTGAATTCTCTGAGAAAGTCTGTGCAAAATAATTTATTCTGGCTTCATTGGATGAAGCTGGCTAAATTATTTTCCTAGCTGGACTATCTACCTGCAAGCCAGATTTCTTTTGCGAACTGCTTGGAATGTGTTTAATGAGGACGTATGGTGGTACTGAGTATCCCTGAACTCAAGATACAGGTATGTGACTAAATGTGTTACTGACATACAGCAATACTAATCCAGTCCATCCTCAACTGAGGCACAGGATGGTGCAGCCAGTATCCTTGAGTTTAAGATACAAGTATGTGATTAAAATGTGTTATTGACATACAGCAATACTAATCTGGTCCATCCTAAACTGAGGCACAGGATAGTGCAGCCAGTATTCTTGAGTTTAAGATACAGGTATGTGACTAAAATGCATTATTGACATAAAGCAAGACCAGTCTGGTCCATCCTCAACCAAGAAGCAAGATGGTGCACCCAGCTCAACTCCCACATCCAGACCTCAGACAGGCATCAATGTACTTTTAGTCTCCTCCAAAATGGACAACATGAATTCCTCTATGGTAGTGTGGTAGTCTGTGACAAGTGATGTCCACCTGTGGCCTTCCTCTCCTATGCAGTGGTATGGGCTTTGTTATGGGCATGTAGGATTATGCCAATGACCATGCAATGGATCTGATGGGCCGCCCTATTTTATCAAATGAGTACATTAACATTTGCCTCCAATCTATACCACATGCATTCCTGGAAGGCCTGGTCACTCTTGGTTGTGCTCATTGCCCATCAATTTTGCTCATGGAAGACCTGCAGTAGCATATCGGTCTCTACCTAGGAGAACTTCTTGAGATGCTTCTACTCTTTAGGCACCATCTATCTACATGTAAATACAGGCACACACACACACACACACACACACACACACACACACACACACACACACACACACACACACACACACACACACACACACACACACACACACGCACACGCACACACACACACACACGCACACACACGCACACACACACACACACACACACACACACACACACACACACACACACACACACACACACACACACACACACACATATACACTGAACAGGCACAAAATATGCACAATATCATCTGTACTGGTCATGCACTCATGTGGCAGCTGGACCACCATAAGTTGTCACGTCTGCCATATTCCAGTATTACAGGACACCTTTCCATAGTGATACAGCACTGCAGCATCTGGACAGACTGTGTTGTGACATGCACTAGGTCATCATCTTTCTCTTAACTGTGCCCAACAAAGCACAGTCATCATGCATTCACACATACACCCTCACCCTGTATTGGTTAGCTTGCTCAGTTTAATTTCTCCAAGTCTTTTGGGTTTCTAGGAATATGATGGAAATGGCCCCATTCTTAAATCAAGTATGATTGAAGTTCATGAAATTAGTATTGTGTCAATCTTTGATGTTAGCCAAAAGTGCTCTTCACATAACTGGCAATGTGCCCAGCTCCTTCACTTGCTGTACAATTCCAACTGAACTTTTGTACTGGTTTCTTACTGAAGGCTCCAGACTATCTTCACATTGCAAGTGATCAAATTATTCCTTTTCCATCTGTTTCTCCTTAATTTGAGGACTCATTGTTCCATTGTTCTGTATTATCAGAGTTGGATTTTCTACACTAAATCCATCACTTCACAGGCAATCCATAACTTCAATTCCTATTTCTTTAACTTCCCTCATTGCTGATCCTTTTTTCTGTTTTTATTCCTTTTGCCTGGAGTGTGAAATTTGCTTTAGAGAAGTTTTTCACTGTGGTTTTCTGGGCAGGGAGTGGGGTCGGGATGTGAATATCCAGTGAGATTAGTTTATGGTCTGATCTTACCAGTGAGGGATACACTTCTGGTCTGGAGCATAGAGTCCCCATGTTGGTGATGATCAGGTCCAGTATGTTTTCCCCTCTTGTGGGAGTGGTAACAAGTTGTTCCATAGTATTTGAGTTTATAAATTCTAGGAACCTTTGGGCTAGGGTGCTGGAGCTAGAGTAATGCTCCCAGTCTATGTTTGGGTAGTTGAAGTAGCCCAATATAATGGTGTTTGGAGAGACCTTCATATTTTCCAGTGTTCACAGGAAGGCCGAGTGGAGTTCCTGGGTTTGGGAGGGTGGTCTGTAGCAGGCTATAAACTGGAAGGCAGTTTTACCCACTGTTAGTTGCACATGGATAGTCTCTGATGCTTCGTGCTGTGCCACCAACCTGGAGGTGTGGGCATCTTTGACGAATATTGATACCCCCGCTCATTTTGTGGTTTGGTCCAAGTTTTGGGGCCGAAAAGCATGGTATGAGGTATAACCTGGTAGTGCTGGGGTGCTCTCGGGAGCCTTGAACCAGGTTTCTGTTACTGCACAGATATCGATGTTCTCCATGCTAAGGAGAGTTTCGAGTGCGTGCATCTTGAGGTTTAGACTTCTGGCATTGAGTAGCATTACTCTTAGTTTCTTATCCCTTGTGATACCTATGCAGGTGGGTTTGTCTTTTGAGCCTTGCCTAAAAAAGGCACTATGGGGGTAGCAAGAGCCTTTGCCAATATCTGAAAGCCCAGGGGTGACAGGTGCAAGCAGTCCCTAGCGAAGCATCGTGGCTTGTCGAGTATGTCATCCCAGGCTGACAGGCATTGGATCCCCTTTAAATGACACCATTACTTAAGCCAATTGTTGAAATTGATCATCTTGTCTTCATATTGTGGCATCATTCTTGGTGAGGGTAAGATGCTACTCAAGGTCAGGGTCATACCGGCCTGGGCTACATGCTCAGAGAGCTCCTCTATGTCTCTTTTCATGTAGTCCAGGGAGGTATGTCTCAGGTCATTCACACCAGCATGGACAATGACTGAGTCATATTTGTACTTGCCTTGGAGTGACCTGAGTGCTTGTGTTATGTGGCAGATCCTAACGCCCGACAGGCAGCTCACCGTGACCTTCTCCTTGTTCAGCCTGGTGAGTGGGACGTCAGTGTGCCTGACGATAGAGTCACCTATTACAAGTGTATCAGGTGTGTTGTCCATGTTTGAATTGCTGCTAATTATTTTAACCATTGTTACAGATTTGCTTTTCATTATGTGTTAAACATTGTAACTGCAGGCTGACCTGTTCTACTGCCCATCATACCACAAGTGATTTCAACATTGGCACGGTGATACAAATTGTGCTGGTAGTAGGTGTTTCACCATTATGCTGGGCGCCATCGTCTACTTTGGATGTGATTGGCAACATTCTGTGCTATATCTTTGGTTCTCCCCCTGCCGTTAATACACAGCACCCTCATCAGTTTGCCATACCTCACTCTTATATTGGTGATTTCAACACTCCTGCCTGTGCCAGTTACACCTGGCATACCTTGGGCATGCATTGAACAGGCATCAGGTGGCACTTCATGGTTGCAGTCTTATGCCATAGTATGTTATTACCACCAGGTTATGTTAACCCATGTGTATTAATTTTGGACTTAGGTGGTAGTGTTAAATACATGGCATGGCCTTCATGGTGTCATGGTAGTAGCGTTTGGTAGGCCATGTCTTCCAACTGCTGGTAAGCTGCTATGGACTAGCCATGTCATGCTAATGGGGTTGTTCAGCCCAGTTTTATTGCCTCTTATGGTTACATTGTTTGCAACTCATGTACTGTTCACATACCCTATATGCAGGATTTTTTTAGGTGGCATTTAATCTTGCCACTTGTAGTGCCTATGTTTCAGGACTCTTACATTGTTTTTGGTTGGCCTCGGCATAAGTAAATATAAATCTTCCAGTGACTGTATTAATACACTGTGTAGCACACATTACTGATAATTGTATTTTACTTTAGTGATTCTTGTTATTACATTTCTTCTTTTTTATTTTCTCTCCATTTATAGTCATAATTTTGCAGCATTAGTCATGGCAGTGGAAGTGGTGTGGCATTGGTCATAACATGTGCAACTAACATGGCATCACCTGCTGGTTCCCCAGCAGTGTCTTTGTCTGCCTATCTGTAGAACGCTATAAGTTATCCAGCAGTAGGCCAATCTGGAGGGCTTTCTTGTACTCTCTGGTGGTCTGTCTCCAGTGGAAGGCTGTAGGCTCCCAGTCAAAGGAGGTTACCAGTAGGCTCCAGGATGTCAACTGGCAGGAAGTGGAAAGCCTCTTGATGGCCTTGATGGATCTCTGGCTAGACACCCACACTGGCAGCCTAGAATACATCTTTGTGCAACTGGCAGAGTCATAATGCTGCTTGGCCCTGACAAGCAGGCTGACAGTGGCCAGTTACAGTGGTGACTGACCTCTGGTTGGGTGTTGTACTGTGCAACATGGCATTCAGCAATCAACCTACCCTATCCCCCATAATGATGTCCCCTTTCCTTGCACATCATTTCCCTCCCCAGTTTGTTGTCTGAGTCTCCCCATCACCAATTGCCCTTCCTCTGTCAGTTTATGCTTTTTCTTTGTGTTCCCCTTCCCATTTATATCAGCACCTGCCCTGTTGACCTTATGTGTTTGCCTCTGCTGCCTTCCCTACAACATTTTCGAACAACAGCTTCCTCATGCTACCTACCCTCTCTAGCCTTCTTGAAAAATATAAAAAAACAGGCATCTGTCAAAAAAATCCTTCCCTACCCACATACCACTCTTCCTTTGTCTTCTCTTTATGTGTGCTCCTCTGCTTCTTCTTTCCTCTTTCTACCTGTCCTATGCACCCATTTCCTTCCCAATTGTAAAATAAAAATACTTTGACTTTGCTATATAGCCATTAGTTGGGCTGTTATCTGTGTTCATTTCACAGCATCACTGTGCATGTGAATAAGCATCATTTTGAGCACCCACAATCCTCCTGGACATGGGCAGTCATTAATACATTTTTCTCTTATTTTCTCTTATGTTCCCAAATAAGAATTTTTTCTGAATCTTGCCCTTCACCTATCAATTTATTTTTATAAGGTCAGCTACTCTAAGAATTCTGCCTCTGACATAATCTCTAAAGCTGCACATTTTTCTGTGTCAGACTCACTGTCATCCCAAACACATACCTTTCAGTCTTATGCAATGATCAGTCATCTGAACATGTACTATTTCTGAAACATCCTGCAGAACAACAAAAAGGTAAATAACAATACAAAGCATAATACTCTTATGTTTAAAGAATACTTTAAAAGTTTAAGTGTTCCATTTCCTTCTGTTTTCAAACATTTGCTTCTCACATATTGCAATATAACAGGAAAACTCATTTATTTCAGTAATGTAACAAGGCTGGAACATATTACTCCATTCATATGAATATATGAATAAGCAATTCGAGAAATGCTGACTGAAATTTGAAAAAAAATTGGGCTAAGCCATGTGGGTAGTTGCAGTTATGCCAAGGTAAATGGCTATGATCCTTGTCAAGTGAAAACAGCTTGTAACTAACTATAAGTTATTTGCTTAGAATTACAGCTGACAAAAATGAGTAATTCAAAATAAAATAAATGTAGTGCTGAGATTCCAAAATGGTGGTCGTCTAGTGTTCAGCTTATGCACAGAGCTCCCTATCTCAACTACATCTTCTAAGATTTTAAATACTTCAAAAAGAGCTATTTTACCTTCATCACTTCAGATTTTTCATCACCTCTGCAACCTGCAAGATTCAAATACAGCTTTTAAATCCTACAGCTTTTCCACAGTGCTATTTCCACAGAGATCCAAAGGGCCTGCTTCCACTTGAAGTACTCTTAACTCCACATGGCCAAACAGATAAAAATGACAAATTAACCTATTACAATGGATGCACAAACAACAAAAGCCAAATCTTCAGCAATATTCTCACCAGAAAAAGAGGGTCTTTCTAAAAGACAGAGAACAAATAAACAAAATTTGGAGCCTAATAAAAGCAATACTAATACTAAAGAGGATTCCAACTTCCACATGGATGAGCTGAAACAGGCCCTCCAACCCATTCATTCTGCCATACAAAGTTTTTCGGAACAACTTTCTAATCTAGGAAAATCCATCAATCAAATTGTTGACAGAGTAGACACACTTGAACAAAAAACCCAAACTAATGAGTTTCAAATACAGTCCTTATCTGATGATTTGTGCGCCAAAACAGCTTCTATATCAGATCTACAACTAAAACTAACAGACCTCGAGGCTAGAAGTAGACGTAACAATATCTTAATTAGAGGTCTTCCTGAGAACTACGATAGCCAAGACTTACTTAATGTTACAAAACAGATATTTGAATCATTGCTGCACTTAGAGATAATCCTGAAATAATTATTGAGAGAGCCCATCGTGCGTTACATAAACGTCAAGACGCCTCAGCACCCCGCCAAGTCTACACAAAGTTACTCAACTATCAGATTGCCCAAAAGATACTGAACTCGGCGAAAAAACACAAAACCTTCATGTGGAACAATCACAAAATAACCTTCTCTCAAAATCTACCCCTTTCCATCAAAGAGAACAGACAAAAACTAGCTCCGTTTTGTTCAGATCTTATTAAAAGAAATATCAGATTCCAAATGCGCTTTCCAAAACCCTGATCTTTTTCAAAAATGACATTAAATTCACAGCAACCTCCCAAAGCGAAGCAAGAGAAGCTTTTCTTAAAGCCTTCAATAAGGTTCCTGAACCTTAATACAATACTAGTGCAAGCGCTTTAGCTGATGAACTTCCTATAAACTCTGTCTACTTACCGGGTGAATTAAGGACAACTCCGCTCACTAACTCAGCACTAATAACATTCCCTTTTTACTGCTAAAGCTGTCTAAATGTTTTTTTTCTTTTTTAGAGCAGATACCCATGTCAAGCAAGGAACCTGTGTTCAACGTGAGGTTTCCAGTAGGCTATCTTCAGCTTGGGACTCTCAGGAGTACACGCATAACAGGTCGACCTCTGCTAATCGCGCATGTAGCGCTTTGTGTAGTATGCAGTTCCCGCATACAAATTCAAGAGCCTGCCTGAACCTGCTATCGCAAAACCATCTCCAGTAACAGGGAAACTATAGTTACGCTGAGCGGGGGATGTTTCAGACTGATAACCCTCCTTTTTATAGGTAAATAATTTTGAGAATAGCTTTCTTACACAAATATACGCTAAACCAACATAATGCATGTGGCAGACCAACGTGTGTAATAAGGAGCTGCTCAGCACAACTGCAGTAGGAACCTGTGGGAAGATTGTGTTAGATCAACTCACTGTCACAGCAAAGTGCGAGCAGCTGTAGTAAACACTAAGTGGACACAAGCATCTAGGGTAGTCAGCGTGAAACCGCTTACACAAACTGTAATACTGATGTGCTGATTTATTGATGTAGCTGAATGATACAGGTATGCAGATAAATGTCTTGTGGAAAGAATTAAGGAAAGTATTCTTGTGTGGGATGGCAGCGGTGGTAATGAGGCCATAGAAACAGACATAAGACTGCAAAGTGAGGTGATGATGTAATCAGGGTTGCAGAAGACAATGGAGAAGGGGGTGCAAAGCTCACTCAAATATCAGTCTGAAGTCCTTACACCTAGTAAATGTGAAACACAGATGGATAGGAGGGGTACAGAAAAGTAACAAGATTTATTGATCTATATCAGTCCTGACATCATCAGAGTTTAATCAGTGCAAATACTTTTTGCTCAACTCTATTACAAATGTTTAAAATGCTCAGTTTACTAAATTTCTACAGTTTCTGTTGTATTGTTATATATACCAGTTATACTTCTCTGTATTTAACATGCTCCATGAGGTTTTGAAACAGTCTTTTACACTATTTGTTTTATTTGAGATCTTATAAGAGCTGTTCTTAATTGTATAAAAACTGTTTTTATGGGTTTCATAGACCCCCAATTATCATATGTGTGAGGATTAGGCGAACAGGCTTGTAAATTTATGTGAATTTCATCTTGCCATAGCAACCTATCATACTATTCTGATTACTTTTCATTTATGGATGCTCTCTGTGCATTGTAGTAGTGATCTAGGATGATGGTCTTTTGGATGAGCTTTTTTTTGTACATATGTATAGTAATGTTCTGTTTATTGTATGTTTGGTTTTGTACTTCTTCACCTAAGGGGTCTGGGTGGGTAGGCACCTGGGTTAGTCAGAAGGAGTACTTTGCTACCTTTACCTTTATATTTAAATTTTTTGCAAATACAGTTTTGAAGTGGTTCTCCAATTTCCCTCTCTACTTAAATTTTAGTGCAGATTCTCTCCAACACTTACTAACCTTTCCATATTTACTACTAAATATCCAAATATATAACGTTTCCTTCTACCCTGCTAACTGTTAACTTACATGAGTTGGTCTTTTGACTCTTGGAATATTAAAGGCTTACAAAATACTGCTAAGAAAAAATTGCTACTCCACCTTGTTTTTAAATCCCAGGCCAATATTTGTTTTTTACAGGAAACACACTTGTCCAAGGAAGAATGGGAGAAAGAAAACAACAGAAAATGGATTAGGGCTATAATAGCTGCCGGTGATAGCTCCAACTCTAAGGGAGTGGCCATTATAATTAAGAAACAATTTCAGGGAGCAATTAACGAGTTTAAATCTGATAAAAATGGTAGATGGTGTTATTTTACATCTCTGCTCCCAGACTCATCCAAACCAGTTCTTTTTTTGAATGTATATGGACCATGCTCTCAACAACAAATCTTTATTTTAGAAATCTATAACATCCTATGTTCATTCCAAAACTACTTATTCATAATAGGTGGGGACTGGAATGCTGTAATAGATCCTAGCTTAGATCGCACCAGTAATTCTTCCTCATATAACTTCCAAGCCTCTATAGCCCTAGAGGAACTTATCTCAGACTTTAACCTTATTGACGCAATTGCTTTTAGCAATATCTTGACCAAAGAAAACTTATATACTTTCTATTCTAACTGCCATAAATCCTGGTCACGTCTGGACTTCTTTTTAATCTCAGACCCTCTCTCTAAATTTAAAAATGCTTTCAATATTGAACCCCGATTTCTTTCAGATCATGCAAAAATCTCCTTCAAAATTAACTTTACGCCCTCTACTTTCACCTTCGCTAACTGGACCCTTAACAATAATTTACTAAATAACAAAGACATACTAAATAAAATCAATGACATACTATCTGACCTAGACATCAATCTTAAAAAGTCCCAAATTCCGCCAGACATCCAATGGGCGGCTTGCAAAGCTGAATTAAGAGGATTTTTGATCAATAAAGCTTCCTTTCTTAAAAAACTCAACAAAAAAAGAGAAACTAATCTGACCTTAAAACTATCCTCTCTAGAAAGAAAACAGAGACTATACCCTGACCCAATAATAGACAAACTGATCAATACAACACGTAAAGAATTACTTGAACTTCACACACATAACTACTCCCTGCAGGAACAAAAATTTATAGCAACCTACTCTGAATGGGTGCAAATTCCCTCAAGAACCCTGGCAAGAATACTAAAAAACAATAATGGTGCTCCTAGAATTTCCACTCTCCATTACCAGGGTAAAATTTACAAATCGGATACTGAAATAATTCAACTATTTCATGAACTATATTCAGATATTTATAGCAGGAATGAACGCAACACTTTTAAACCACAGATGGAGACCTTTCTCAACTCCATCAAATTTCCCTCTCTTAAGGCAAACCAAACCTCCCTTTTATCTGCCCTTTCGATATTCAAGAGATTCAAAACGTCATAAATAACCTTAAAGTAGGCAAATCCCCGGGCCCAGATGGCTTTACCACTAATTTCTTCAAAGTTTTTAGTTCCAAAAATCTCCTCTATTCTATTGAAAGTCTTCAACTTCATTATAAAGAATGGTATTACTGACCTACATTGGAACAATTCAAGAACTATTTTGATATTAAAAAACAAACAAGATAGAGCAGACCCTCACAACTATAGACCTATCTCATTAATAAACGTTGACATTAAAATCTTTGCTGCTATTTTAGCCAATAGACTCCAAAAGATCCTCCCATCCTTAATATCCCCTGACCAAGCTGGCTTTATGAGCAACAGACACACATGGGACAATACCTTAACATTGGATTCCCTAATACAATTTACAAAAAAAGTTAAAAATCTGATATATGCCTTGACCTTGGATGACTCAAAAGCATTTGACAGAGTAAACTGGGACTTTCTGTTTACTACCCTGTCTCATTTTAATATACCCAAAACCTTCTCTGATATGATCAGAATACTTTACACAAACTCATACACATACCTATACGTAAACAAACAGAGTTCCAGTCCAATACTGATCACCAACGGAACAAGGCAGGGTTGCCCACTTTCCCCCTTTCTTTTTAACATTTTTATTGAGCCCTTTTTTCTATATATCACCCAAAATTCACACCACTCGATCCCTAAAATCTTAAATACTCAAGTAGCATTATCAGCTTTCGCTGACAACCTAAATCTATACTTTCAATTTCCCAATTCAGATTTACCTAAAATTATAAACGCCGTCAATAACTTCTCTAATGCCTCAGAATACCAAATGAATAATAAAAAATCACATATTTTCCCAATCAATCCTAATGCCCATAAATCTTTCTTTTTTCCCCGAGTCTTCCTTCCAAATAACATATAACCTTAAATACCTTGGTATTCACTTTGAACATAACCAAGCCTCCATGCTTCAAAATAACTTACTAAAAACATGGTCTAGTATACATCAAGATCTACAAAGATGGAAACTCCTGAACCTAGCGTTCTTATCCAAAGTAGCTATAGTGAAAATGAATGTTTTACCCAGACTCTTATATCAATTCAATGCATCTGATATGATGGTTTCTAATAACCTGTTCTCCAAAATTAACAAGGATCTAGCCAAATTCATCTGGTTTCCAAAGACAGTCAGGATCTCATACTCCAAGTTAATCTACCCTAAGGAGAAAGGAGGGCTAGGCCTTCCAAATTTTCAACTTTATTACACAATCATCTTTTCTAATAGGGTTTGGTCTATCTCAAATCTAAATAGTAAAGCTCATATTCACTATCCATCCTGGATGAAAATTTGGCATCATCACATCATCTCCAACAAAATTAACCTGAAGGCTATCCCCTTTCTATCCTCTACTTCCATGACCAACTGTAAACTATCTCACACCCTGAAACACAAGATCAGGCTTTTCCAAAAACTGATTAAGGACACCAACCTTGAAAATATCTTACCCCTTCTCCAACCACTACATCACAACCCAAACCTCAAGATCAATAATAAAATGGTCAACCTCACTGAATTCCCCCTCATCAAAAATCTTAATGTATGGGATATTCTTAAATATAGGGCTAAAACTCTTGCCGAGCTAAGTTTAATTCTTAAGGCCAATAACAAATACACAGTTATTCTCCGGCAACTAAGAGAGATTATATTTTCACAACTTATCAATATTTCCCCCAATCCTCAGGAAATTAACAAACTAGGTGAAATCATTTCTGCAATTTCGAGCCCTAAAAAAACAATTTCATCCTCTTACAGATTATTGAACTCCTTATTATATAAATCGAATTGCCTTTTCTCTAACTACTGGGATAACCATGGTTCCCCCATTACAGAGGAACAAAAACTTTCAGCTATAAAAACTACTGTAGAACTCTCCCTTTTCAAAAAACTCTTATATACCCAACTGATGTTGAACAACAACTCTTACTACACTCCTGTAACACTCAATAAATTTAACCCCAATTTATCCCCCTCATGCACTTGTTGCCCCTATCCGAGAGCTGATTTACTCCACATTATGTGGTACTGCAACCACTCCCATAAACTCTGGTGCTCTCTAAAAGTCCATCTGCAGAAAATGGGATACTATAACTCCACACTTTCATGGGAAACAGCCATTCTCCATATCCCCCCCTCTAAGTTGCCTAAACTACAACTCCACATTTTAATTACTCTTTGCTCCCTTATCAAACTATACATCACAAATAACTGGATGGATCGCACTAAACTATGTTGGAGGGGTTTCAAAGAGATGGCATTCAAACACATTTCTGCTCATAAGTTCATTATAAATGGACCTAAGAAGAGAGCCTATTTCAGCAAATTATGGAAATGTCTAATTGATTTAATTCTGAGTGAATAATTCCCTATTTCAGCATTTAGTGAAATGCATATCCTTATCCCTGTTATTATTTGGACATCCACTGCCAGCTCTAATAATTCTCTTTTTCATCCCTTCTTTTCTGTCTTTTTAGAGGTCTGGTAGCACGTTATTTTGTAAATATTGTATATAAGTGCTTTTGGTTGTAGATAGATTACAATGCCTTCTTTATCTCTTTCTCCTTTTTTTTATTACCATTGTTAAAACGTCTTCATGTCCATAACAACATTTGATAATTCAACGTTAAATCTCAACGTTCATAATCACAATGTTCTCTATTTTTCTGTATGCATTGTTTTTTTTTATTATGGAAAAATAAAAGAAACATTTGAGAAAAAAAAAATAAATAAATGTAGTGCTGAGCCATGATTTAGCTACACTGTGGATTAACATTAAACGTCAAGATTACTAGTGTTCAGTCAGATTTTAGGCAAGCAATTCACGGAGAACACACATGGATAGTTGCTGTAACTACACTGTGCAACCACAGTAGTAACAATTACAACTATTTGCAGATTCCACAGTTGTGTTTTCTTTAATATACAGACTACAGTAACTTACTCAACTAGATTACATGTTTCATTAGTTTCCAAACTTCTCCCATTGACTTAAATGAATCATCAGATTGTTGGATGGAGGGAAAGATGATCTCAGCCACTTTCTGGTTTAATATAACATACAAATATTCCGAGCTATCCATTCAAGAGGGCTCTTCGGTTAATAACTAGGGTTTAATATTAGCAGTATAGCTTATTCCTTGCCTTTACTGAGCTGTAGTATGGATCATCTGAATCTTGCTCTTTGTCTTTTCTCATTTTTTGTACTTTGTATTATAGTCTGATCTATTACTCTATACTGCTATGTTCTGGCAAATCCAGGCAGTCACAAATGAAGGCCAGTCAGCAGATTCCACTTTCATACTCCGTTTCTCACTCAGACTTTTATTTGCTGTATGCTGTTTGCTGTATTTGAAATTTTAACTTACTTTACTTATACTTTTCATTTGATAGATAATTGTCTTAGCTGGAATTATAATTCTTTATCTGCCACATTAATATGTAGAAGCTTTTCACAAACTGCTGTATGGTTATATTTCCACCTTCTTATACAAGCTGATGAGCATATATGTAAAACAGAGTCAGCTGTGGTGAAGCTTTTTCACCCCTGACCTCTACTATAAATGTAAGTTTGCCAAGTTGGAGCTTTTAAATCAATTCAATGACTTAAATAAATAAAATATTAAAAATAAAGACTCTTTCTACATTATAGTGTCAAATTAATACATAAACAAAAAAATAAGAAAGAATAAATGCATTAAAGCAGTTATTACAGATTAAATAAATATATACATTGCTTTACTGGAGTATTTTAAAAATTCCCCTCTAATTTGCAATAAAATGTGTTTGTTTGCAACCCCATCACTACTGTTCTCTATAATTCTACATAGTTGGTTCAGCAAAATGTAAGAATCTGCCCCTCAAAAACTGTAATGTCACTTTCAGGAATATATGCCATTTCCTTAATGTTTATGTAAGGGAAATAAAGTGAACAAAAAAGCGAATCAGGTCTTGGAGGTAGGCAATTCCCTGGTCATATATAGCTACATAAATCAACAGCACTGTAATTTATTGAGTACGCAGTGGTTACTGTGATGTTCTAATGCTGGCCATTAATCAAGGAGCCTGAATCCTCACCACTGACACCGGAGAGAGAGATTCACTTGGAATACAAATTGATACACATAGTATTTCCAGAAGCAGACCTCTCTGCATCAAGCACAATTTCCCTTAAGAGTACCCAGGGAACACACTCAGTCCAGGGTCTGGTTCCTCTCTATAGCTGTCCAGACCCCCAGTAAGCACAGCCTACAGTTGAGTACTTAGCTGGGTTTCCAAGTTAAGTCTTCCCACACACTTTCTGTGTGTGCTTTGTGTCCCCGGTCCAAGCAGCTGACATACACACTCTGTGTGATTTGATTTGCACACACACATACACACCTGGGAAAGGCTGGCACAGATTCACCTGCTGTGCCCCCTTCTGCACCAGACCATAAGGTAGTTATCACTGCCACCAGAACCTCTGCCAACTACTTTAAGGCTCTTACAAGGGTACCCAATTATACTGAGTGAAATTAATATTAATACAAATGGTAACGTTGATCAAACAAATCTTTCAGGAGTCGCCAGGGTTATCACCAAATAACTATATGCAAACACTCTAAGCTAAAATATTTTCTAAAAAGGACCAGCCACAATGAGAAGTTTAAATATATTTAATAATAAATAACAAAAGATCATGAAATTCTAAATATCTATTTACAGTAAACAACAAAGTTTTAGTCACAGGGGGTATTAAAAATAACACAGATGGAAAGTGTCACACAGTTATAGAAAAACAGTTTTTAGTTAGTCTCACTGTCTATTCCTGACTGACTAAAATAATTACTGTTCCTATTTACTGAATAGAGTAAGGCAAGATGGTTGAGTGGTCCTTGTTGTCAGATCCAAGACAGAATGCAGAATGCTGAGAGCAAATTCCTACTAATATCTAAATATTATGTTTGGCTTACAGAATGACATCACATATACCTTGTCATCTGACTCTGTTTCCCATGATGTCGCCAACACTAGAAGCTGACAGGATTTTAGCACCTATGTATTACCATACACACATATAGCTTTGCCCAGATCGCCTGGAAGTCATAAAACCATAAAACACTTGTACTCTTCCTACAGGAGCTACAACCTATTCACTAGCATAGACATTGCATCTCTGTCTCCAATCAAAACTGTGGGATAACATCTTTATGGCTTAACCCATAAAGTAATTTAATTTCAAGAATATTTTGCAAAGTCAGGTGGATTAAGATTAACCTCTTCACTTCTATGCTGTTACAATGTATACATTTAATTCAGTTACAATAATACATGTACATTTATTTTCCTTCCAGCAGGGTACACTGTTGATACATTTTAACACAAGCAAACCTCACAAATACATTTTCAGCACAAGCATCTGTACAAATCAGTTTGATATATAAATGACATAATTATTTACAAAATTCCAGCTAGCTGTGCTGGCATATGTTACAAATCCACTGCCATATTTCTCCTGGCATTGCTGGCAGTACCTCCTGCCATCACAATTACTTTATCTGGTGCATTATATTGAAGAACTCTGTGTAGTAAATGTAATTGAAAGATATTTAGTCTAAACTGGCTCTGAATCTTCCCTCATTACTGCTATCTTTGTTGTACTGTGTTGTGCATCTGGAAGTTTCCTTGCCACTGAATTTTGCAAACTGGTTTATTATTGCTGCTGTTTTCCATCGCTTGTCAAAGTTGTTGAATCATTTAAGGTGACTGAGCAATTTATTATGTTATACTTCTGCATTTTGTTTATGAGGTCTATAAGGTTTATAGTTTCAGCACTTGTATCAAACTAGGGAAGAAGAAGCAAAACAAGGAAGTGGAAGCTGTAAGTATAATTTGCCTTTAATGTTGAAATTACATACTTGAAGGAATACTGTGAAAGTGAGAAACTTTTTTTTTTCAGATGAGATCACAAATAAAGAAAGAAGGACATATGTCTCCATGTTTCTGGTCAATGAAATATTGCTTGACTGTTAAGAATCAGTGAACATGCACCTGGTAAGTAATTACTGAAATAACTTTATTGAAGCAGTATGCAATATTCATGAAGCTGGTTAAACCAATCTGGTAAGGATATCTCAGTTCTGACATTCAAGATGTTGTGGTACAAAATAGAATTAAAAAAAATATGCAAAACAAAAAAAATTATAATTCAAAAATCACCCAGATAAGAGCAGTGTGAATCACATCCAGATTAAAAAATGTATAGTGTAAGTGAGAAGTGAATCAATCTCAAATTCTTTAGAGTTAGCTTTATTGCTCATCCACTGAAACCCAAAATACATGGTGTAAATGATTATGTTGCACAACATAATTTCCTTCTGTTACAGTTGACAAGATTGATAATGCAAGTTGACTTTAATGTTATAATTACTAAATTCATACTGGGTGAGGAAACTGCATCAGAAAGACCCCTGCCCAGATGAGTAGCTGGCTTTTTAGCACCTGGAGCTTTCTCTGTTGTGGTGCCTGACTCCCCAGCTCATCATCTGGAGAGCAAAAAAAAAATTCCATTCCTTGTACTAACACTGTCATACTAACCAGGTAGCCAGATATATGCCACCTCCCTCATGTACCAGCTCTTTAATGGAAAAGAAAAAAAAATATTATGATCAAGTACCTGGGGCTCTTGAAATGCAGCAACCAATCAGGTCTAATTCCAGTAGCCTGCCTCTGATCCTTCTTCCTCAGATTTTACTTACTACAGTTTATACCCTGCATTTAGTGCTGCAGCACTCAGGTTTTAGTTAAAAAAAGATACAAATATTTTTCTTTTAAACTGTAGCAAACTGATTACTACATTTATAGCAAGCAGTTGCCACTTTACCACACAGGGAGTGCTATGGTCTTCAAGTTTAACTGCAAATGCAATACCAGCTTTTAAAAGCCAGTATGCATTAAAGAGTGGTCAGGATCAGTCTTGCATGGCTGATCATACACGATGTGCTCTCTTTGCCTCACCCTAGCTATGCTACTGCACCTGTCATAGCTAAATTTATTAAAGATGCCTAATGACTATATTGAAACTGATACCAAGGGTGCCAATTATTTATAAAATTTTGTCTTAAGATCTCTTCTCATGATTATCTAATTCTAAAAGGGAAAACCAACATGCTAAATTAAAACAAAATTGCTTTTCTGGTATCTTATTATTACTTTATTTGTCACTACAATTGCAAGACAATTTTAATTTTCTGTTTAAAAGTGTAGATCTAAATCTCTCTAATGCTTAATACTCCACCAGAAATATGTTTCCAACTATACCTTTCCCATGGCCACGTCCCAAATATACTTCAACAGACATAGGAACTGTCAGTTGCAGACTGACCTAAGTGCAAAATACTGTTAGTGACATCTACAAATGAAGATTTAAAAGCAGCTGGACATTATATCATATCTTTGGACAATATATAGCTGTAGCTATATTTGTAACCACTGGGTTTTGATATTAAAATATCCAATCATTTACTCCAATCTGTCATTACAGAGGCCACCAAATATTTTATTGTTTCATTTAATATTTTGCAGGCTTTGCTAACTAATCTTTTACAAACCAAGGCCTCTCTTTCTCAACTAACTGGCCTGCCAACTATAGTTTCATTTAAATGTCTGCCATTATTCCATTTCACCTTCTTAAATGAAGCATAAACTGCTTACAATGTTAGCTTCATAACATTGTTAATCTTAAACTTGTGCTTTTCCCACTGTTACTATTTATTGTAACTCCTATACTTGGTCTCAGTATTTTAGCTTTGTTTTCTGCCTCATATAGCTGAAAAGTGAAATAATCCTTTTATTGTTATCTTCTCCTCAATGGATAAACATTTCTCCAACCAGTATTTATAAATTTGCTGCATAAACAACACTGTTACCTAGCCAAAAGAATTCAAGAACAGATGTACCTTTTATATTCAGTAATCCTTTATAGCAATAGTTCAACAGGTCTAGACAGGTCTGGACCCTTCATACTCCTTCATACTCATTTGCCAATAGTTCCTTCTGTTTAGCATCATAGGAATAGGTTTCAGACTGATAAGCCACATTTAAGTAATCTGCCTTGTAGTAATTAAAATTTGGGAATCAAGGACTCTATGCCTCCTTTCTTTGACAAAATAATTTATTCCAGACCACTTAAGATGATTTCTCTCCCACAAAAAATTCTAATTTCTACCGCTTTAATCTTAAGAGAAATAATATTGGATATGATAGCAGAAATGTCTTCTCCATACAGTATAAATGCTTGGGGTCTTAGGCCAATATCCAATCAGAAGCATTTTTTGTATCTTTGAAAATTTCCATAATCTTGTAAGAGAGAGCCACAAAAGTTTAGCTTACATATTTCTCCACTGAATTAGCCAATGAGCCCACCCACTCTCTCTCTCTCTCTCTATATATATATATATATAAAGAGAGAGAGAGAGAGAAAGAGAGATTGCCACTCAAAGATTTGGTCGCTTTTCAAATTTCCAGGCAGGGTAAAATTCAAACACATAGTCTTGATTTTATTGATATTAACTTTGCTTCCTAAATAACTACCATATGTTTAAAGAACAGTAAATAAAAGCTGTAAATCTCATTGTGAATTCAATAAATCAAGTTGCATGTCATTAGTAAATTATGAAATTTTAGCTTGTTAATCTCCCGGGCGGCCACGGTGGTGCAGTGGTTAGCATTGCCGCCTCACAGCAAGAGGTTCTCCAGTTCGATCCTCGGCTGGGGTGCCTTCTGTGCGGAGTCTGCATGTCCTCCCTGTGGTCGCGTGGGTTTCCTCCGGGTGCTCCGGTTTCCTCCCACATCCCAAAGACATGCTGCAGGTGGATTGGACACTCTAAATTGGCCCTAGGTGTGCGTGTGAGTGTGCCTTCTGTGGAAGGTTGGGCGCCGGGCTGGCAACTCGACACCGTAAAACTCCACTGCCATTCAATGTGCGGACAAGGTGATCCGCTGTGGCGACCCCTAACCGGGAAAAGCCGAAAGAAGAAGAAGAAGCTTGTTAATCTCCCGATGGAAATCCAGCAAGCTCAGAGGTTCTTGTCACTGTGGTAGGAAGTTCTAACAGCAGCAGAAAAAAGAGGCACCCATGTCTCTTAGCCCATGTTGATTCCAAACATTGAGACATTCTTACAGAAATCTGAATTATTTCAGAGGCTCTACTATAATGTTCCTTTTTCAATAATATAAACCCTTTGGTAAATCCTATTCTAACCCAGACATTTAGCTAGAAGACTCACTTTACTCATTCAAAAACCTTCTCCGCACCAAGGTGTACATCAATCAAAATCTTACTTCATTTTTTAACTTTATACGTAAACAGAATTGTTTTAGTATATTATGGAATGTTTCCCCACCAAAATAAACTACCCTTGTTCATTTGAATCAAACTGTCCATAATCATTTGATAAATGGGCAGCTAAAAATTTGTAATCCTGATTCAAGACAGAAATAGGTCTGTAGAATGAAGTCAAAGCAGGGCCTTTTTCTTCTTTTAATACAATGGTTATCACTGCTTTGTGCCATGTAATGGAGAGGTTCAATGTCACAACACCTCATTCATCAGTTTAAACCAGATTCCAACTCATTTTTGTCTATCAAAATGCTATTAATCTGTTGTAATTATAAAACTATCTCAACCTTAAACCTACTGAGATATTTCAGAAATATTACAGAATCAATAACTAAGAATGTGGCTGATTTGTAGTGTCAGTAGTTCAACTTGAGTCATACTCACCTTTGCTATTGGAAAATCAGAAAAGCTTTGGGTTCTATTCCCAATCAAGGTGCTTGGATTAATTTTTTAATACTGCAGTGCAACATGTGGGGGCATACTCCTTAGTGTACCATCCTTTGGATGACACATTAAACCAAAGCCCTATCTGCTTGAGTTGGTGGTAAATAAAACAGAAGAAACAAAGTTTTCTGGTGCCCTAGTTAAATTTTCCCAAGTCAGACTGAATATCACCTTGCATCTCCCCTGAAAAGAGAACATTGGCATTGTGGGACCAATCTGGTCACAAAGCATACATTTGGAGAAAATCATCCCAATAATGTAATTATCTAGGGATATTACAGCAGATGCTGAGAATGACAAAATTATTAGTGGAATTAACTAGGAACACATACAAAGGTGACTATTATCAAAAAATAAACCAACATTTTAAACAGTCTTAATTATTGCTTTAGCAATGGCGATAGCACATAACAATGTACATAATTTGTAAATTAGTTGCAGAGCTATGTAAGAAAGTACAAGAAAAGTGTACAACACATGTCAACAGTCACAAGAATATGGACTGCAATAAATCTAGAGAATACACCAGTGCACTGGAAAACAGCCAGTAAAAATACCATGATTGTATATTAAATGTTATGAATAATAAACCAGTGCATACAAAGTCGATTAAACAAATAGACTGCTAAAGATATCAGTTGATCAGTCAGTCTTTATTTATTTGCCATTAAAGGTACACACAATAAAATGTAATACATACATACATACATATATACATACATACATGCATATATATATATATATATATATATATATATATATATATATATATATATATATATAAATAAATACATATTAACATAAAACAATAACATTTTGGGGAATGTAAGGGTTCCCAGTATTTAAAAGGGTTCTGAATGACTTTTTTGAAAATGATGCATATTAAGACACCTCCTAAAGTCAGCCTCTGATAGGCATGATGCTGCCATGACAGCAAATCTCACATGTTAAGGTATGATGGAGAGTGTCCTGAGCCCAGGCAACTCAAGCAAAAAACTGGAAATTGCCAGGAGTCCTGAAGCAGATGAGCACAGTGCACATGAAGGCTGATAATGCATCAAAAGCTCCTTTAAAAAGGTTGGACTCTGGTCATACAAAGCTTTCAACACCATCACTAGGACTTTGAAAGTGATTCAGTGCTTGACCAGGAACCAGTGCAAAGAAAGACGGACAACTGTAATGTGACTATACCCTAACAACCCATTAAGGAGCTTCACTATAGAATTCTGTATCTGCTGGAGTATGTTGAGCTAAGATTTTAAGGGCCCTAGGTAAAGGACATTGCAAACATTCAGATGAGAGATAACCAAGTCCTGCACAATGACTGACACATCCTCAAACTGAACAAGGTGCTTAATATGGGTTCTATTCATTAACTGTTGACAACAAGACCTAATGACAATTGACACATTGTCCTAAAATAACAGCTTACTGTCAGTGATACAGAGATTACTCAGCTTGGTCAGAAATTTCAAGTCAAAGGCCCCTATAAACAATACAGTTGGGTAAGAACAAGTGATATTGAGGGGTTAAAGTGATATGAAACTCCATTGAAACAATCCTGTCCATCAATCTAGATCAGTAAGATGGCAGCATATACTGGTGAAAAATATTAGACTCAGAATGGAGTCCTGTGAGGCATGTATTAGCTACTGAAGAGAGAACAGTCTCAGAGTTATGGTATGGTAATTATCCAGAATGAAATGCATCCTAGACTTCAGCAGAGTCAAGGATAGGGCAAGTTCTTTACACATAATTTTTTACAGCTTTTTAATAAACTGAAGGTTGGGCGTGTGATAATAATTTTCTAGACCCCTTGGATCCAAAGTAAAAATTTTCAGGATTATCATAATCAATAGATTCTTTAAAACAGATGGAAACACCATTTTCTGAAAATAAAAGGGCACAAGATATCTACGTAAATCATTAACAAAGTAGTTTGTATTGGGTATGCTTCACAAATGGTAGTTTACAAGACTGGAAGATCAGCAAGGTCACTTCCTGTATAGTCTGGTATATCTCCTGTCATGGTCAAATGTAGCCACCTTCTCAATCAAGAAATGAACAGCTAATTCACATTAATGTGAACTACAGAGCTTATCAACTACATAGAAGAACATAGCTAGTCAGTTCCTTGTAGATACACACTTCTGGTCCAAGTAACATGTCTTCATACAGAAGGGGTCCATCTAGTACCTGAAATAGTGTGGGTCCTAATATTCTTAAACCTCTTTTTATATTTGTTTTTATAAGTGGAAAAAAGGTAAATCATTAATAATGGATTCAACACTGAAACGTTCTTCCTGAGGAACACTGTTTGCCTCTCATCTCTAGTTAGCAGCTGCATATAATCTATAAACTGTTTGAGTTTTAGGGTGGTTTTGTTTTCTGTCCTCAAAGATGTTCAAGTTAACTTAATAGGGAGACAGTGGAAGACTAAATTAGAGTACAGTGAATTAAAATGACAGCTCAAATTATAAGCAAATGAACATCCATGCTTAAATGAAGCACTGAGGTTAAGTAGTCTTAAAATGACAGCAGCTAAATTATAGAATGCAATTAATTACTTTTGTAAACTTTAATTAGTTCGGAGTTTTTTGTATATTGAGCAACTATATTATAAGTATCAGAGAAAGAAATAAGGGTGTGATTTTTTATGTCCATTTTGTTGTGTATATATATATATTTATAAGTTAGTATGTTTTTAAATAATGAACTAAGTTAATTGAGGCATGGCTATGTGCCTAGGCAAAGTTATTTACGCGTATACATCTATAAGGTTGGTTTTGATGCTGATGAAGTCTATGTGACTAAAGATGAAAGCTCTCAACAGTAAAAACGACTGTGCACATTGCTTTTCAAAAATGTTTGAGCCCTGCTTTTTACTTCAAAGTGGGGATTTTTTTTATTTCTCGTTACTTGCTGTGCCTGCAGGTGACATTGTTTTGAGGTACTGGACTATGCATACTGCTTTAGCTTCTGTTTTGGTGTCCTTGAGTTTAGATTACTTAATAAAGCTGTTCTGTCATGCAATGTGTGTAAACTTTTCTCTACAGCTTTTAAAAGTACTATTTCTTGTACACTGCAGAAATCCTTAAGTGGGAACTGTGCAATGAATGCACACAGGCAGCACATTTTTGTTGGCTTGACAGCAATACAGGGGAAGAAGTGTCAACAACATGCAAGCTATTATATAAAGTTTTCTAAGTAGGTAGCATTTTGCTGAACTTGGGGACACTACGTGTGCTTCCTTCAATGAAAAGAAAAATTAAAAATGTTCATTATGTCTTTATTACATACCTATTACACATTCTACAGACTACAGGAGATTTTTAGAGGGGAATATCAATGTAAGAGTTTCACATACAAAGCTGAAATTTCTGGCTACGTTCATGTGCTTTGAGATGTTTGGTATAGCATAGCCTGAGAAGAGTTTTCTTCAAATCCAAGTAAATATCATAGTCTTTTATATCTGAAATCAGAAAAAAAGTCTGATAAAAATGTCCTCAGCATCTGAAGAGCTATTTTTATAGGGCTCAGCAAATAAAGCTTAAGGCTCCACAGCTGACATAATTAGTTATTTTAAATTCTGTCTTGACTTTTACATGATATCGTTATGTGACACCTCAGAAGTTTAGATGTGACTCATGGTCTCAGAACAGGATGTACACACTCTGTATCAAGGGTTACAGCAGCTGTCATATTACAATGCTGTCTGTCTTGGGAAAACTGAGAACTAACTAAAATGAATTGTGTAATGTACAGGAATACTTAAAGAAGGCACTGGGATCAAAATACCTTGTAACAATAATAATTAGGACTTAGACTTCAAACTCTACATTGCATCGTTGTTTTGGGATAAAAATATGAGTTAAAAAAACATTTAAGCATCAGGCATAGGAAAGAATGTAAGAACACCAAGTGACAAAAAATGCTTTTTTTAACACATCAAGGGCAGACACAGCTGTAAAGACAGATCAACTATGCTCGCTGACGGTGCAGTGAAAAGATGTCCACTTATATGGATGATTAGTCCAGTGAAGGGTCTGTCAGGGGTGCAGTAATCATCTACCCCCTTAAGCAGGCTGTTCTCTACAACAGAGTGAGGATTTCTGACTGGCATGTAAGTGTATCTAGCAGTGTCCAAATAGTTACCTGAAGAAAAAGTATAGATGTGGCTAATATGAGATAGAAGTATAGCATCACCAGCTTGACATCCATTCGTTTGGAAGGAACCATGGCTGACAAAGCCTGCTTTACTGAGTCCAGCATATGGATTTGTCATGTGACTAAAACTGACATGTTAATGAAAGTTTGTAGCATCTGTGGGTTGGTGTCTTCTTGTTTTTTATTCTGAGCAATCTTAATTTCATTAACAGAAGCTTCAGTAAAACATTCTCCATTGTTCAAATAGACCAGCATTTTTTGAGAGTGGAGGAACTTGACCATTAAATCCACTCCCCTATTCTTATCAGGATTCATCACCTGTATTTTTCTGTCCATAGAAATGTGATCCATCAAACATTTATATTCTCTAGTGAGGTTGTAGAAAACATGCCTCTTTCAGGTACAACAGGACCAAATGTCATTCTCACACATTTTTTTAAAAAGGGCAATAGAAAGTAACATGGGAGGATTAAAAGTACTTTTCCTATTTAAAACATAATCACTACCGGTACTAACATTTGGGGATAATAAGCATTCCAAAATTAATTTTCAACTATATAATTATAGCTCCAACAGCACATCAACCAAACTAAGACTTCTAGATGGAACACAATTAAAGCCCTTCTTAAAAAGGGAACCAAACACTGGGGTGATATTAAGATGGATATAATTGTAAAGTTTAAACCATCAATATCTACAAAAGTACCTGTCTCAGATTTCTGCAATGTCAAAACAGGCCATACTGATTAATGTCCTGTATTGCTCCCCGTCATGCCAGGACCTTCTCCTGGAACAATAGCATGACCAGCTCCTCGTGAAACCCCAAAAAACACTTCAGCATAAGATTTTTTTTTTTTACTGCATCACCTAGTGTATTACCTTTATATTTAATGGGTCCATTTTCAATAGTATTCTCCCCTCCATAATTCTCAAACACAGAGAGCATATTGTCCAGTCTCAAAGTCATCTGAGTCATACATCAACAAAGTTAAATCCTTCCAAAGAGAATGTGTAAAGTTGTGACATCATGGGCAAGTGCAAAAATCAAAAACAGGTGAAACAACCAACACAACCAGCTTACTAATATGAAACACCATAGGATTGATATGTGGCTACAGGATTTGTTTCTTACTTATGATTTACCATTAAAAACCAGGGATTTTTAACATGCTGATAAAAACCTATAACTCCAGCCATTTTTGGAATACCTAAAATTCACAAATCTGTGCTTGACCCTCCACTGAGGCTGATTGTTGCATCAGCAGAATTTAACATTGAGACACTTTCTAAGTATGTAGATTTGAAACTGAAGAAATTTTAGGAGGACAAGGGTCATATTTTGAAGGATTCTTGACATTTTTAAAGAATTTATCTAAAATGTGATTTTCAGCTGATGTTACTATTGACATTAAAAATTTATTTTTAGTGATACCTCATGATCTTGGTATGAACTGATTGTTTGAGACTGCAGTATTTGGTACTAGCTTTGCAAAATTCAATGTAGATATTATTAACCAATGTGTGGATATGGTTTTGAAGAACAATTTTGTGAATACTATAGACAGCTGAAGGACATCACTGTCAGGCGGGCTTAGTTGACATTTTTTGCTAATTTGGTTTTATGGTATTTGGAGAAACATTTTGCTTTTCCTTCACCCTTTTGATCTTCTGTCCAATTGTATTTGAGTTTTTTGGATGATGTGTTTATTATATGGTAGAGTGGAGTGGATGAATTGTCAACTGTTATTGATTACATTACTACTTTTATGGAATTTTTACAGTTTACTTGTGAGAGCAATCCAATTTTGGTTGATAAAAGTATAAATGAAGGAAAGTTTTAATCTAATATTTATAGGAAGGAGACATACTCTAATAGTTGCCTCCACTATGATAGTCAGCACCCCCGATGGAAAAAAAGAAATTTGGTAAAGGGGAAAATGATATGGTTGAGTAGGCCTATTTCAATGGATATGGTTTTTGAAAAGGAGATAGCTACTTATGTGAAATGTTTTTACAGTGTGGCTACCACCCAAAATTGTTACAGGTAAAGGATGAAAGGGATATGGGATACTAACCCCTTTTATGGCAGAACGGCATTGTGACATGTTGATAATAATGATTTGATTAAGGCCATGATTTTGGAATATAATAGGGAAGTTGAGTCCCTTAAAAAGTACATTTTTAACAACTGGACTAATGTATTTGGAACTTTTAATCTAATGGGTAGATTAGGTTCTTTTCAGAAATTTGTGTTTAAGAACAGAACTAATTTGAATGCTATTTTTGAGAAGGCAAATTCTAAAAGAATATGCTCCATTAGAAATGTTAGATTAATGAAATGTGGGGCCTGTAAGCAATGTAGATTCATTTTTCTCAGTTCCTACATTACCATTACAGGATATCCAAAAGTTATTTCCTTGACTGGTTGTTATGATTGTATTACAATGGGGGGGGGTGCATAGCATTATGTGCTACCTGCCATGCCTTTTATGTGGGTAAAAATGAGGGGCCTTTGAAAACTAGGATTTACCAACATCTCTTAGAGAAGGTTATATAATTAATACAGTTTATAGACACTCAAAAAATTGTGAGGATTTTAGGAAGTTTTCTTTTGTTGTAATGAGGGAGTAACCCCTCCTGTTGGGGGAGATGGGGTGGGGGGATGTTTTTAGAAATGAGAGAATTGCATTTGCAAATTCACGGTTGGCCTGGGTATCAATGACAAAATATTCATTAGTGGTATTCTAATTATGAGGGCAAACAGGTATGATAGTTTAAAAATGTGAGGTGTAATTTATTTATTTATTTATTTATTTACTTATTTACTTATTTATCTATTCATCTATTTGCTTATGTACTTAGTCATTTTCTTTTTAGTGACAGTATATATATATATATATATATATATATATATATATATATATTATACTGATCTAATGACTGAAGCTCACTAATTTGAATATGCTATATATTTTACCATCTTTTATATATTCCTTATTTTTAACAGTTTCTGATTGATCATGGAATGTTTTACGTGTTGGATAGTACTGTATCTGATGATTTAGCTAAGTGGTATTTTAAGGGATGCTTTACTGGATTTTAATTTTGATTGGTTAAATGATGGCAAGAATTTGATTTTGCCACCACTTCCCTTAGTTAATGTTATGGGAAGTGATGTTTGTTAATGACTCTGATGAAGTTCTGAAAGTAAACAGAACAAAAGTGATTAGTCTTTTCAAAAAAAGTTGTGGCATCTGTGAGTCAGTGTTTTCTTGTTGTTTATTCTGTTTCATGATAGTATGCTGTTTGTGCTGGTTTCTATACCTTTGAGAAAAGGGAAGATTCTGAGACATGGCATCTCATACTTAGTATATGTAAGTCAGTTCTTTCTCTAATTCAATCTCCATAATTTGGGACTTGCTCTAGTGAGTCCTGACATTTCAAATGGTTACTGGTATGGGCTATGCAACAGATGTTGAAGATTATGGGGTAGGACTTTTCTGAAAAAATGTCAGTGAATGACTGCCCTACTGCAAGATACTGGGAAGAGTTTTTAAGTCAAAGATGAATACAGGCAACTTCTTAATAGAGTTGTTACCTATGAAAAATTGGAGGATGTTCTAGGGAGAGTTAATCTACAAAGTACACTTACAGAAGATGGGTTTTTATACTATTTTCATAAGGATTTGGAAGACTAGAAATTGGATGTGTAAAAATTCAAGGATAGGGGATGGGGATCAGATGAGGGGCAGATGTATAGGGTTTACTGGCCAAATAGAAACCTATTCCCTTGTTGAACTCCACCTAAAAAATCCTATGTAAAGTAGAAGAGGCAGATGGATAATTTGCCCTGGTAGGGATATCCAGAATGTGATGCAAAAGATTAAAAACTTCATTTACTTTTTAAGAGAGAGGAAAAATATTTCTTTGCTTTAGATGATGATGTGATGGGCAAAGGTTAAGGACTTTTACTCCTGCACCACTGTCATTAATATTTGAGTTCAACAGATTCAGTCAAATGGGCTTTCAATGTGACTACTGGTACAAGTTAATATACAGAAGGCAATGTATTTACATGGTTCATGGTAAATATGCATTATTGCTTTGGATTGCAGCCAAGCCCTACCATACCCAAATAAGCTTTACACTGTATAACTACAGTTCAAATTTATCATCACTGGCTCCACAGGATTTCATCTACCACAAACAGAATCCATTACTTTCCAGTGTACTCTTGCCAACAGCAGTTAAAACATGATGATAATTATTTTATACAAACATTCACATATATATTTTTTCAGAATGGATGAAAGTGTAGTTGACAAAGCATCAGCACCCTCACTTTCAAAGATTGCCCTACACTGCCACCAGTTAGTCAAAAGCTAACAAAAAGGAACACACCTTACTATTTATCCATAACATAAGCCAACATTTAAATACTGACATGGCAATAATTAGCTTTATGTAGTCATCCCTCTGTGGGCAGACTTCCCACAATTGCAGGCACCACACAATTCCAGACTCCAGTAAAATGTATAAACTCTTATGCTAATAAATTAAACATTAGCCACAACCATTCAAAGTTAGACAATACAATTCTTTACTTGAAATAAACTTGTTAAAGCTTTTTTTGCAAATAGCTATAGAAAACAGAACTGGAGCTGCAGAAGTAATTGAAAATGAATCTTTCAGAGAGAAAATGTTTACAAAAATATATATAACATCTGAACTCTAAACTATATGCATCTAGTTAAAGACATACTGTTTTCCTACTGTTTCTATCTTTTAAGTCAAAAATAAAATTTTCAAATTCTTTATAAGCAATATAGTACAACATAATCTCTGTTTCAAAGGATATCCTTCAGCAAGCAATTAGTAACTCCTGTAACTTTCTGAATTAACAGGAAGCTCCTCTATTTATAAGTATCCAAACAAGATTATCTATGGCTTAATTTGAATATTTTAAGATGGCTTTCTTGTGGAAAATTTTGAGGCAGTTTCACATCTTTTGGGGATACAAAATTAATGAAGCTAAAACAAAGGCAATAACTGTAAATTATGTACTCACACACAGATTGGTTTAGCAATATCAGCATTTATGGGGACATAATAAAATTAATTACTCAGGAGTGTGGATTAAAAAGGATTCTGATGTGGCAGCTAAGGATATGTGGAAAGAAGTCTAAACCTCCAAATGTACTCTCTCGAGGCACTCCTAAAAATGGAGAACATCGATATCTGTGCAGTAACTGAGACCTGGTTCAAGGCTCCAGAGAGTACCCCTGCAATACCAGGCTACAACTCTTACCACACTTTTTGGCCACCAAACCAGGACCAAAACACTAAAGGTGGAAGAGTGTCAATATTCACCAAGGATATTCACACCACCAGGCTAGTTGCCCAACACAATGCATCTGAAATTATCCAGGTGCAACTAACACTAGGTAAGACTGCAATCCAAATTGTAGCTTGCTACAGATCCCTCCATACCCCAAGATTCTCACTACACCTTTCTAAACATACTGGAAAATATTAATATAGAACCAAACACACTAATTACCCTGCCATTAACTGGGAAAACTACTCATGTACCAACACCTTTGCCCAACAGTTCTTGGAATTCATAAATTCCAATGCCCTGGATCAACTAATCCATAGTCCCACCAGGGGCTCCAATATCCTAGACCTGGTCATTACCAACATGGGAAATCAATGCTCCACACCTATGGTCACCCCCTTGTTAGTCAGGTCTGACCATAAGCTAATCACCCTTAACATCCACATCCCACCCCCACCCCCCAGTAAGGAAACCTCCATAAAAAACTTCTCCAAAGCCAACTTCATGCTACTCAAGTCAGAAGTGACAAACTTCATGACACCCATGCAGACGGGAACTGAAAGTTCAACTGCTGAATCCTACACTAAGGCACTGTACGAGTACATCCACTCATGCATGAATCATGCCATCCCAAATAGAACCAAGATACTCTCATCCAAAAAAAGGAAGCCAATCTGGTGGTCCCCTGCCATAAACAAACTTTACAACAAAAGGAAGAAACTGTTGCAGAAAAGAGGAAAATCCCGGGATGCAAAAAACTCCCTTACCAATCTCAGTAAGAAACTGAGATCCCTCATAAAATCCTCCATAGCTAGTTACGAAAATACAATTGCCAAAGATTCCAAAGACAACCACAAGGCATTCTATAACTATGTCAAGAATCTAAATGACAATGCTCAGATCTGCTCTGAGCTAAAACAGAATGGCATTAAATATACTGATCCCAAGGATATTGCCAATATCCTGGCAGATCGATTCAGTGCCAACTTCACCCCCCTCTCACCACCTAAATGGCCCATCTCAATACCGGAAGATTGCCAAATTCCAGTAATAATGGCCACACGGGTAAAAAATGCACTCCCCAAAGCTAAGAATACAGCATCCATGGGACCAGATGACATCCCGGGCTGTGTACTACATGAACTACAATATGAACTGGCACCTCACCTAAGTGTCATGTTTAATCATAGCCTCACCTAAGGTTTCATGCCCACTGAGTGGTACAGAGCTACAGTTATCCCACTCCACAAGGGGAGATCCATCTTGGATCCTGGAAACATCCATCCTATCAGTCTGACGAGCCTTATCTGCAAGGCCATGGAGCGTATTATCATGGAACTTATAAACAAAGACATTGGCAACCTTCAAACACTGGACCCCACCCAGTTTGGGTTCATGAAGGGACGATCTTGTCTCCTGAACCTGATTGACTTCTTCGAATCAGTCTCCAGAGCCATGGACAAGGGTAAGGTGGTCCACACAGCCTATCTAGATCTTGCCAAGGCCTTTGACACCATCCCCCACTTTGGAATCATAGATAAACTTACTAAGCTGGGCATTAATCCCTAGGTCACCCAATGGGTTGCTAACTGGCTTACTGATAGAACCCACACTGTAAAAGTGGCCAATTCCAAATCCAGCTCCAGACAAGTGACAAGTGGAGTACCTCAGGGTTCAGTCCTGGGACCGCTCTTGTTTGGCATCTACTTCTCTGAAGTAAAGGCCAACACTAAGGGACTCTGGCTAACAAAGTTCGCAGATGACTGCAAACTGGGAGCCATTACTGAATCCCCAAATGATGTGGATACTCTACAAAAGGGCCTTACAGAAACAGATGCTTGGTGCCAGAGCCATGGGCTCAAGCTCAATGCCAAGAAATGTATAGTTAACCCCTTTGGGGAAAAAACATGTACCCGTGAATTACCATATAGGTGGCAGTACACTAAACACTGAAAGTGTGATAAGAGACTTAGGGACACAGATGGACAGTAGTCTCACCTTCGATTTCCACATCACCACAACAGTCAGGAAATCCTTCTATGTGGCACACCTCATCACTAAGGGCTTTTCATCCAGAAAAAAGGAGGTCATTGTCCCACTGTACTCATCCCTCATTAGACCCATTATAGAATACAACACCCCATTTGGTATGTACCTCTCAAGACATCTGCAACAACTGGAAAGGCCGCAGAAATACCTCACTAAAAGAATCACAGGCCTAAAGCAGATGCTCTATGCTGACGCCTTAAAAAACTCCAGCTATACTCTGTCACATATCATCTACTCAGAGGAGATCTCTGCTTAACATACAAGGCCATGTCAAACCCAGAACTATTGGACATGCTACACTTAAAGAAATCCCAATCCCTCAGAGCCACATGCTCCAGGGATCTAAACCTTGTCATCACAATAAACAAAACATGCTGGAGGGATAGGTTCCTGATCCAGAGACTCCCCAGACTCTGAAATAGATTGCCCATATATGTCAAACAGAGTGCCTCTTTGGCCCTCTTCAAAAGGAACCTTGACGATTGGATGGGAGAAAGGAAATTCACCCCGGGGATCATGTCAGTTGCCCTGCTAGACAGGGGTCCAGGGAAGTAAATAGTGTGGGAAGAAATAGCCAGGGAATTGTTATGGCTAGGCTTGTATATGCCCTAGGGCTGATAGCCTAGTACCAACCTATGAACCTATGAAAGAGACTAAACAAAAAATAATACAAAAACTGAGAAATTGGAATCTCTGTTATATGCATGTGGATAGGAAGATACAAGCAGTTAAAATGTTTATAGTCCTTTTACTTTTATACACAGTCCAGACATATTTTTATCAACCAGAGAAGACGTTGTGGATAGCAATTAATAAAGAGCTGAAGGATTGTATTTGGGAGGGGAAGACAACAAGAGTCAAGCAGGATAAGCTGATTCTTCCAGTTGAAGAAGGCAGTTTGGGATTACCCAATTTGAAGCAATATCTCAGAGCTACACAGTTAAGGCTCCTATGCATAGCACAAGCAGAAACCTATAATTCAAAGTAGAAAGAGATAATGATGAAACGGGGGGGGGGGGACGCTCAAGAAACAAGGAGTCTGGAATTTTGGATGCAAATCCTTAAGGAGAATAACAATAACCATGCAGAATACTATATTTATAAAGTAGCAGAAAGTATTCTAAGAAATAAGCCAATGTGGTTAAAGAGAAAGGAGACTATGCCGATAGGAATGATTGCAATTAGGGATACAGACAGTAGGAAAGAGGGGATGGAGTTTATTGGAGAAAACTGGTAAAAGAACCAAGGTATTGGGAGCAAAGAATTAGAGAGGGAATGGTAATAGAATGGGAAGATGTTAAAAATGTATTTGGACTGCAGGATAGAGATTGCCTTTCCTGTCAAGTAGTGATTTCAGAGTATAGGCAAAGAGAAAGAAATAGGGGATCCTAAGTGAAAGACCAGCATTGGTAGATTTTTTAGTAGAATCTAGAACAAAAGCTGCTGTTAAAAAAGGAATAATTAGTAGAGCATACAAAATATTGCATGATAACTATAAGAATCAATTAGAGGAGGTTAGAAAGGATTGGAAAAAGAGATTGAATACGAAATTCACAACGAAACAATGAGGTATATATGTATGTCTCCCAAATGTGCAACAAAGTCTAGAAGATTTAGGATATTTGCTTGGAAGTGTTTACATAGGTATTTTTTATACCCCAAGTAGAGTCCAAAGAATTTTTTCTCAGGTAGACAGCAAATGTTGGAGGTGTGATGGGGAAGAAATAGATAACTGGGAACATATTTTCTGGGAATGTAATGAGCTGGCAGACTTTAAAGACTCCCTGCAGATGGCAATGTCAGAGATACTAGATGAGCAAATTGGTGTAACTAAGGGAAATTAGTTTGATTTTTTTTTTAGCTATGATACAAAATTAGAATTGCCTATATATTATAAGGCCTTGCTGAGTCTAATTATGGTGGCTGCCAAAACAGCAGTTACTAGAAAATGGAAATCAAAGTCTAAACCAACTTTACTAGAAGTAGTGAATATAGTAACAGAGATAAAACAACTAGAATTGGAATCTTTAGAAAAGGGTAGGGGCAAATTACATAGGAAAAATGGGAATTGTGGGAACAATACATGCAGAGGAGGAACAAGGTTTGAAAGAAGGCAGGATCTAAATGAGCTATGTAATGTTTGACTGTCAGTGATGACAGATTATAAGTGATGTATAATGTTTGCAACTACAATTATGTCAACATGGTTTGTGATGTATAATGCTTGCAACATTGTGTCAATATGGTTTGTTTTCAATTATATAACTGTATGATTGCCTATGTCATATGTGATCATTTAATAAAGATGTTTCTTGTTAAAATAAATTAGACAATGTTCTTTTTCCACAATTGCAAACTTTGGAGGGAGACTCAATAAGCTGCTGTTGAAATAAGGCACCATTATTATATAAAATAGTGCAGGAGCTTCTGAAGAGCATTACATTTCTACTACAGAGATGAGTACAGCCAATAAATAAATAAATAAATAAATACATACATACATACATACATACATACATACATACATAAATAAATAAATAACAGAAATAAGATGACATAAAATACAATACTTGTAAGGAATACTAAATGCACATCTTTTATATGTACAGATTTACAGATTTATTTCAGATATCATGCAGAAGAAAACTAATCTTCTTAATCAATAGAACTTTAATAGCACTTAGTTCACTTTTCTGACATGTTTTTGAAAGAATGCCAACATTTCCAAGCTCATTCCAGTTCTTCTTATACTTATTAAAGCTTTTATTTGTCTCAACCATTATGGTTAAATTTCTCTGTAGAGTTTTACAGTTTATGGGAGAAAATTCAACAATGACACCATATTTTATTTTCCTTTTCAAAGCTAAAACATGTGGTGAGTAGGCAACTGGGTGACTGATTGACCATGGTGAGGGGTGTTAATTAGAGTTGTAGGTTGAGCCTATATTGTTTAGTCTATTAATTTTGTGTTTCTTAGGATCAGAAGCATGTGTTTAATAGATAAGGTAAACTGTGGTGGTAACTACAAGCTTCCATTGGCACATCCAGATATATGACATTGTGTATAATTTATAGAAATAAAGGGTTATTTTGTGCAATTTTTTTAATTGGCTGACTTGTGGTTTCATGGTTTCTGGCCATCCATTTTTTTTTGCTAATGGCATACAGTTCCAAGAAAAGCTAACTATGGCCTACCCACTCCCTTTATGTTCACTGATTGCAGTCAATAAGAGTTGTATCTGTGCCCATGGTATGGGCTACTGCAACATAAACAAATATTTAACAGATAGTTCAAGTGTAGCAACCTGAAACAATTACCTTGGTAGTATTAATGTATAAACTATGTTAGTGAAAATGGACTGCTTAGCTTTTTTGTCACATGAAATTCAACTAGAACTTAGGAAACTACCTCTTACCATTTCCTGTCCCAAAATTTCCCTTCTACTGTCTCATTTTTTTGTATTCTTTATGGGAAACTATACTTTATAGTTCTTCTTTCTAGTAAGATGTTCCACAGAACCACAATGTGCATTAATGTCTCCTCTTTTTTGTCTATGAATGGCTTTACTTAAATCATCCAATCATGATATCTAGCTCACCTTTGTCATTCCTACTGATATCTACTCCCACGATGTCCCATAAGTATCCTAGTGATTCAGATCATATTGTCCATAGCCATCATGTTTGACAAATACTTTTTTAAGTGTCTCATTATTTGTCTTTTTAATCCACATCTAAGTAACTTCTATTATAGTTTTCATTACCGGCTTCTAAATCACCATCTATGTTTGATAGCCTTCTTGTAATATGAGGTACAAAACTAAATGAGTATTCTAAGTGGGTCGTCAACAAAGCCTGGTAAATTGTGTGTATTCTTTTCACCTAAGTCCATACTGCTTGACCATGGGTTACAGTATTTTGTTAGCCATTTTAGCCATAACCAAATCCCTTGCCTCAAATGATTTACCCTGATATGATGATGTTGATGAAAAAAAAGCTTAGGTCCTTTCCTTTTTTTAATGATCCTCAAATGAGAGCCAATCATAAGATTCTTCCTGCCAAAGAAGATCACCTTGCATTTCTTTACTCTGAACCCAAGCTGTCATTTTTTATATCATGCTGTGAGCTTATCTAGAGCTTCTTAAAAGTGTTTGCCTGCATTGGTTACAACTCTACAAATAGACTAGTCTTAATCTTAAGTTGGCAAATGATAGATGAAACAAAACCTCAAGACAACACTAGTCCAAGAACAGACACTGGATGCAGCCATGTAAATATCAGTTTTTTATATTACTCTCTGCATATGCGTAGAAGGTTCACACACTGCACTTAACCATATGAGACATTAAGCAGAGTGGTAGGGTGCCTAGGGCTCTGTGTGACACTGTGGCTGAGTTCTTGGGAGGAAACCACGGAATTTTAATGGTGTTTGATTACTGCATAAACAAATGTGCCTTAACCCTTTATCATCCCTGAGGGTATAGATTCTTATTCTATAGGATGCTGAAAATAGCCCTTGAATCATCAACAGATATTTTTGAAATTCCTGGTGTGGTGATCATAGTCAAATGTATGGCCATGTCCTTTGAATCCAGAGAAAGCTCTGTAGGGTCAAAGCTGACACTAAGTTGGAACTACTAATGAAAAGCAGTGGCCCATGCTTCTGTTCTCCTAAAATAATTTTGCATTGGAAAATAAAAATGAATGGCACTGCAAAATTATCCATCTGGAAGTTCTTTGTTGGGACAGTGTTACCAGTGGTGCCTATGATATTCACTGCTGCAGCATTACTGTTTGCAAATGAAAGATGAAATTAACTTAGAATGACAGTCTGACATCAGTAATCTTTAGTTGTCATTCAGGTACTTATTTTCTAAGTATTACACAGTAAGTCTTAATAAAATAAAACATCAAACATACTGACAGAAACATTGTTCAGAAATAAAATTATAATAAATAAATAGCATAAATAGCATCAGTAGGCATATATCAAATAATGCAAATGATCTCTAGAAGGCTTTATATAAGCTCTGCTAGGGAAAATTATATCTGAGGGAACGAAAGTTGTATTGCAAGGCAGTGAAGCAGTCAAACTTTACTGATTTGTGAGGTCCTTCCAGTCAGGCACAGAATTCTGTTGCCTGGAAATGTAACCACTGTGGTTTGTTGGGAAATGATGCCAAACATATAGTCAGGCTAGTGGAAAAGCAACTACTTCATGTCACAATTCAATGTATATGTAGTAGTCTTACTGTAGCTCCAACCACATGCAGTGAGCTGTTTTAACCTAGAATTGTTCATGGTACTTTGACACCCATATGAATTTAAACACACATTGTTACTGCCTGTAAAATGAAATAATGCTTGCAGTTACATCACTTGAAGCAAGTAGAGTGACTATTACTTTTCATCACCTCAGAAAATCTGAACTGATTAATCAGAATACTTAATGTAAAGTTTCTGGCTGTACATATCCTTTCACCACTAACTCAATTTGGTTATATTTATGTAAAGGTCAGATGGGGCACAGCCATACCTCCCAACCGCTTACAGCAAAAAATTTGGACAAAGCCTAAAATGATGGAGAACAAATAGGGACAGAATTTAAATATTGCTCTTACAAACTTAAAAAGTTGATAGAATAATAGGTTTTGCATTAGTATGAATTTTCTGAAGGATGTTGAGTCTTAAACTGAAATGTCTGTCATCATGTAATGACTGCAATTCTCAGCTATTTGCCAGAATGTCACAGATGTTAAGCGGAACACACCAAAAATATGAGGTAAAAATCTGGAAATTCGGCAAAAACCTGCACAGTTGAGAGGTATGGGCACAGTAACATGTATAAAAATAGGTCATAACTGACAGAGCATTACACATTTCCAGTCATGCATGGCTAGTTCTAAGGACTTAAATGCATCATAAAACCTATACAACCAGTTAAACGCCTTTGTGCAAAGAAATTAGTGACTTTTATTCTGTCGACCTCTCCCAAAAATAACACAGACATGCAGGCGTACACACACACACACACACACACACACACACACACACGCACGCATGCGCGCGCGCACATGCACACACAGACTTTCTGAGTGACACCAGTTACTACATTCTTCTGCTATCACCCTTGGACCAGTTAACTATTCATTCTATGATGCATGATTTTCCCTGCTTAGTATCACAGGGGAGCCTGAGCAGATCCCAACATTCAGTAGGCATAAGGCTAAGAAAAATAATTAATCCTGCATGGAACACAGTCAATTCCAAGTTAAGCATATAGGTAATTTAGAGGATTGCCTGTTCACATAACTGCATGCCTTTGGAATGTGAGAGAAAAAAAAACATAAACCCACTTGGACACAGGGGAGACATACAAACCACACAGAAGGCACTGCAGTTTAGAACTAAATGCTATGAAGCAGCAATGATAATCATCATGTCTTTCCAGTTAGCAAGTCATAAATGCTAAATATTTATCTTGCAAGCAAAAGAAAAATGTAAAACAGTTTAAGGAGTCGGTTTTAAAATTTGATTTTATTGCATATTTATGGAGAAAATATAATGCATTGTTACATTTATGAAACTGCAGTCTTCCTAATCAAATGCATCATCAAAAATTTCCAGTTTTCTTTATGTTGCTATGAATGCAGGCATGAAAAACTTACCATACATAGCAAAGAAGTCATTTTCACCAACTTGAAGATGAACTCTCAGGTTTAAGGTGAAAATATGCAGTTTGGTATATATTATTTACTTGTACAACATAAATTACACTGATACTACTTAAACAGTATATAGATTTAGAATAGCTGTACATGCATCCTTACATGCTGTGGGAAGGCAATAGCATTCTCTAAAGGGAATGTGCCCAAGTATGTATGCAAGAGCTTTATTTACCCCTTTTACTTTTTAATCTAGGAGAAAGAGCACATATTTCTTTGACAGTAGGCGTAGTATGTAACATCATCAATCATAATTTCCAGCAGCTGTCTGTGTGGAGTCTGTGTGTTCTCTCCCTGTCTGTCTGGCTTTTTCCTAGTACATTGGTTTCCTCCTGCCTCCCAAAAACATACTAGGTGACTGGCCACTCACTATAAGATATCCATATATTTTACCTTTACCTTTGTCCTTGTGGCTCATGTCATTACTGACAAGTGTCAGCGATGACCAATTTATATACTCAGTTAACAAATAAATACATTAAATTAGGAAAAAAAAGTGATGGCTATAGGACCATCTTCATTAATTGTATTACTGAGGATGGGGATATTAATGGCTATGAGTTCCAGATGCTGCCACGTGTTATTATGCTTGTTCCTCAAATGTACTGTACAGCATAAGTGCATACATTTGTGAGGTTTCGATAACTCCACACTTTCTTCAGGAATACTTGTACTGTTTCTCCTGCAATATCAGTGATACTTTCTTCAGGAATATTTGTACTGTTTCTCTTACTGCACATATACCTTCCATACATTAAGTATCTGGGGGGGTCACCTGGACTTTTTCCATTAGTATAAGTCTTGATTTTTTTTTTGTTTGTATTAGGTAGCAACAGAGAATGGAAGATCTCCGTTGCTGTAATCTCACTATGTTATACGTTTAACATAGCGAGATATCTTATAAAAAAGCAATGGAGATCTTCCTTTCTCCGTTGCTTTTTTAAAAAGATATCTTGCTATGTTAAACTTGATTAATATAGCGAGACAGCTTTAAAAAAGCAACTGAGATCGACCTTTCTCCATTGCTTCCTCTACACAGCTCTGATGCACTGCATAAGCATACGCATGCACAGTACATCAGAAAAAGCCTCAGGATAGTGGAAAACCATGGAAGGGCACCATGCAGGTATTATACAAAGGCATTATTTAAGAAAAGTAAGTATTTTTTTTTTAAATAATGTCATTGTATAATAGCAATAACCCACGTCTGGGTGCGGGTAATGCTAGATTTACACATGGTTGTCTTTGTTTGGTCACTCGGGCTTCGCCCTTGTGACCAAACCACACCAACCGCGGGTAACTCTAGCATTACCCACATGTGGGTTATTGCTTAAGTACATCCTTCTAACACAAGACCACTGTGGCATGTCCTTTACATTTTCTTTTAAAAAAGCTCCCCATTCTCTCCCCATATTTTAAACAACATTGCTATCAACACACATAGAATGTATCAAATGTTATTAATTCCATAAAATGGGCATCTTTCCTAACTGCTGCTCTCCTTGGTATTCAAAACAATTTCTACCCTTGCAATGTTTGAATACAAAAGTTAAACCTCTACCAAGGATGTCTCTGACCTTTGTCACCAACTTAAGGAAACTATACCATTAAAACCTGGAAGCAGACACAGTCCCCTCTTGACTGCACTATACACATAATACAATATAATCAGGCTAAACAAGAAATTAAATGTGTCAGAGCAAACATTAAAGGAAAACATCTATGAAAGAAATAAATTACCTAACAGGTCACTTTAAGTCAAATATTGCTTCCCCATACTTTTATGTCTAGTGACTTCACCAAAGATTTGCCAGCGCCTCTCCTGGGTTTACTTCAACCACCTAAACAAAACTACCCAATTAAAGCATGAAAATCTGATGCAGACTCCCTTATTCAATCTTTGTCCAGTGATGGATCTTCTGTCTCTGATGGTCTCCTTCCTTGGTTCTACAGACCATGCTTTCCCAGTCCATAGACCTATATTATGAAACTTTCTCCCAGATAAAACCTGCTACATCTCTACATACACCAAAGTTGGAGTAAAACTGTTACTACACCTAACAAATGCTATCTGCGCCTGCTTCTAACACTAAGCTATAATTTAAACAAGTTCACTTATTACTCCTGAAGTTGTGCACTCAGTTTTCTCTTTAATATATCCTCTGATAAGGTAAACGTATTACGCCTTTGAAACATATCTTCTTGATTCCTGTCTTACTTACCCTCCCTTTTAATGTCATAATTCATATAAACAAACTGCAATGACTTCCTGGATGAGCACTTTATAAACAAGGAATTACTTATGTTCTGATATATATATATATATATATATATATATATATATATATATATATATATATATTTGGGCCAATATTTGTTTTGTTGACACACTTTAGTTGACAAAGCAGAAGGTCAACATCTATGTGAGATCACTGCAGGATCAGGGTTGAGGAATACACCCTTTAACCGTTATTGTATGATACTGTAATTAAAATATTTAATTAGCAGAGAATGTGGAGGATGTAGGGTTGCTTGCCACCCCTGGAAAAAAAACAGTTTTGCTTTATGTGGTCAAATGTTAGACTACCTTCAGTAGATCCACATGTATATCAGGGAAATATGTATATTAGGGTGAGTAGACATTCTATTTGAAGTGATCATTTCTGTTGTCTCCTTGAAGGTAAGTGTACAGTCCTACATCCATTTTCATTCAAACTCACTCTGTAGTATAGCTGCATAGCTTTTAATAGATACAGTGCAGAATAATGCAGGATAGCAGTTTATGCTGAGGTTTTTATGACTTCAGCACAGTCTCTGTCTTATCTTGTAACTTAAGTAGTCCATTCTTTTTAGTTACATGCCCACAAAACAAAGATTTGTCTTTGAGAAATGTTTTATTCATTTAACCTGCCTAGGGCACTCTGGAGATAAGCCAGGTACTCTCTTATTCTTCTACATAGCCAAGATAAATTACTAGTAGTACTGCATAGCAGGAATTCCTTGGAGTACATGATCCATTGTTTGCTGTTAGTGTCACTCCAAAATTCAGCTAGTTATGTTACAACAACAATTTAAGCATATTAACAGTTAAAGATGTTTTAGATTACTCTTCCTTTTCCACTTGAGAATAAGCCTATATCAGGCAAATTTCTGCAGATGGTACCCCCTCTCTCCATTAGGGATTCTCATATATATACCTTCATTTCTTGGATGGGGATATTGCATAGTTCTTAGCAGTAGGTTACTGGTGACTACAAAATCTCCAAATATAAAGACATCCTCTGTTATTTCTGTTTTAAGCACTGACACTATGGGACTGGTGCATTCAGTGTAATTTATATTGCAAAACACAGCATCATTTTCAACTTTGGTTATTCTGTTTCTGCATAGGTCACTGCCCTGGTTTCACTGACCTTTGGGGAAATTCTTAATTCTTGTTTAGTCTTTGCATTTATGCCTTTCATTTTTCCCAGCTATTTTACAGAAGATTGTTTGATATCTGCTGATAATGGTGATAGCTTCTCTTTAGTGACACGTTTATTGCTGTCCTTGTTACTGTCTGTACTTTATTAGTAAAGTGCCAGTTCAGTTACAGTCTTCTTATGCAGTTTCTACCAAACAGTATTAGCTTTCATATGTCAGTCATAGTTTGTGTTCTGACTTTGCCATTTATGTCATGGGCATAGCTAGTTTGCACTTTGGAGATAATTCCTCCACTGGGTAGGTCTTCCTTAACTTATCAAATGATAAATGTGAAAATAATTTTAAATACTCTAACAAAGAAACCATAGAAAGAAAATGGATATCCATCTCCATCTTAAACATCACCAATGCTATTTGAGGAGTGACCCAAACAATTTCTTATTCAATTCTATTCACATCTATATAGATCAAAGTATATCATGTCACAAGAGTAAATTCAGTTATAGTACATTTTCTTCATGGCCGTTTTATGTTCATCTTTTCTTTTGTTTTACGTTAATTTAGCATTCTACTTTCCCTCCATTCTTAACTTTCCTCTTACCTCTTTTTCATGTGTCCTACGTTCTCTTTTGGTCTTAATCAAAGCATTAATTTTAAATATTATTTAAAGAAGAATATTTTACAAATATTTCTGTAATATGTTTTATTTTTTTCTCTCATAACTGTAATGTGTAAAGTCATTTTAGTATTTAAGGAAATTTTTTATGTTAGAACTGATGAAATCTCTATTCCTTATAGCGACTGGTTATGAGACAAAATAACTTATCTAATATTTTTGTTTTATTAAAGCATTATATTTTGCCAGCTGGTCTCATTGTCACCATAAATTTTACAGCATTCATTTCGGTGCCTCTCCACCACTCATTCCAGTATGCATGGGATTACAACCCTCTCTGTGAAAAAAAGTACATTTGGAGATCTTTTGTGTAGCTAGATACTACAGTCTACTGTCTTTGCCACCCTCCTTTATCTTGTAGCCTTCCTCTTCAGGATGACATCTTCATGGCTCTGTGACATGATCTTGTGCATTAATGTATCCCTGGTCTCAGGTTAGTAGAGCTCTAGCTTCATCTAGGTTCTGGCCATATTCCTTCCCCTCTATCCTGTTAATCTTTCTGGTAGCTTTCCTCTAAATTCCTTCTACCATCCTTTCTTATTGTGGCCTGTAGCACTACATACAATACTCACTGTGGGGCCTGATCAAGACCCCATAGAGCGAAGTATTGTCTTATGATGAGTACACACCACAGTATTCTGTTTGCAGTGGTTGCCACTGTTCTCTCACTGCTGCTGGTGGACCAAATCAGGTATGATCGGTACACTGCAGATTCTTTTCATGCTCTACTGCCATCAGTTCTACTCCACCCAGATGATACTTCATACCAAGGTTAATGGTGCCTAAGTACAGTACTATGCATTTGCTTTAATCAAACCATAACTATCACCTTTCTACCTGCTTATTCATCTTTTTAAAATACGGTACTATATTCTTCCTTCATCCTCCATTTCTGCACCTGTGTTAGTGCCATAAGCAAAGAGGCTAATCATGTTCTCTATTAACTCAGATATATCTGAGACAAAGACAGTAATGAGTACTGAACACAGGACAGGCCCCTGTGATACTCCACTGGTCAGTTTGCTAATTCCTAACACTGCCCTTGTCACCATAACTCTCTCTGCCCTACCATTCAACAAGCACAAAACACGAAACACACAAACACTATAAACCATTTATAATATGGGGGGCTTCTGTGCCCCCCACACCCCCCTACTTAAATTTACCAACTCCGAGATCACACCACAGTGGAGGAAATAGTGTAGCCACAGAAAAGGCCCACCAAATTTTTTCTCTGGGAAAGAATTTGATATTCCGCGGCTTCACTGTTGTCAGTCTTTGAGGTTTTGGGTTCGATATTATAGCATTCGAAGTTTTGCAACTTTGGTGTTATGATATAGACCCGTAAAATCTGGTTTATGTAGATTTAGCCATGCATGCAGTTGTGGAATTTTATTTCTAATTCTCTGGAGATTAATTGTGGTGAGGTTTGGGCATTTTGTAGAGTTGGGGGAATTATGAGTAGGGGAGAAGGGGGAGAAGGGCCTGGATTAGGGTGCATAGCACCACACAGGACTAGCTTAGAGAGAATTGGGAGTTTGCTAGGTATGGGCTTCTTTATTGAGTTACTGAAGTATTTGTGGACAAGGTAGCAAGAAATGCTGCATTCTGTAGAGAGAAAGGTCAATTTCTTTTGTAAGATTATATCAGTTTCATAAAGACTAGAACAGATTGCAGTATAGCTGGAGGGTGTGTGAAAGTGGGGTGATGTAGAAGGGGAGGGTGAGGTAGGTAGATAGGTTGAGTGAAATGATGACAATCTTAGAAGGAGAGAAAGGTAGAAAGTAAATGTGAGGAGAAAGATGTTGAATAAAAGAGACATAGCTGTGTAAAGTTTAATGAGGGGAGGTTAGGATGAGTGTTGAGGATTGTGAGTGAGGGAAGGTTATATACATAGGGCTGCAAGAGTTTAACACAGTGTAGGATGTATTGAGAGTATAATGATGTATTTGAATTCCTAGATGTTGATTGTGGGCAGTTATGTGCGGTGGGAGGTGGGTTTCATGGAAGGGTGTGGCATGAAGAAGTGAGATGAGGTAGGCAGTAAGAGAAGAGGGAGGGGTGGAGTTTGTGGTGGTAATCAGGAAGGTTGTGAGTGTGATAGTTATTGAGAGGAGTGAGTGGAGTATGAAGAAAGAGGTGTGTGATTGGTGATTGGGTATGTAGGTATGGCAAGGATAACTATAAATAAAATTGATGTGGGGGTGGGTGGGAATGGGGGGTAGGGTAGGGTAGCAGAGTGAGCCTGAGCACAGTGAAGGCAAACAGAGTGGGTTTGCCCAGCTGGAAGAGACAAGAGTGCCAAAAAAAAATCAGTCAGCAAGGAGCAGCATAGGGATACCTGTTAGCAGGTATGTTGAACTGTGTTTGTCAATGAGAGCACTTATCAAATTATAACAGGGTAGAAAAAGGCTGCTAGAGGAAAGAGTACATGCCCATGATGTTGGGCACTGGGCTGGCAACTTGACACCGTAAACCTCCGCTGCCAATCATTCTGCGGACTGTTCCACTGTGGCGAACCCTAACCGGGATAAGCTGAAAGGAGATAATGTTAAGGGTATTCTATCTTGTTTTTGTTTGATTCTTGAAATTATTGATTTATAATTTACCAGTTGTGTGTGAGAGAAAGTAAGGAGTTTATTCCCTTTCTCCAGAAAAAAATGGGGAGAAGGCAGTATGCAATAACTGAGGGTTCCTTGCGCTGCCATCTAGTGATGTAAGAGGGGAAAAAAACAGCAGTGGGTTAAGCTAAGGCATGAGACACAAGTGGAAATCAAAGAACAAGTGCTATGGGGAAGGGAGACGTCCATGGGGTCAGTCCACAAGTGTGCAAGCCATTGGTAATAAAAACACATAAATAGCACTACAAAATAAAACAGCTGAAGCTCTAGGCTGTCACTTACACTGAAAGTCTAATGAGAGGCTCTTCTTGACCAATGGACAGTGGGACTTCAGGGGTTTATTGCAGTCCAAGAAGAAAAAGGGTTGCAGTAGAGTGAGCTTATAAACCTGAATTGAGGTTTATAAGCCCCTCCATTTCTACACTGCTGTTGATATCTTGAATTATTTATTTGCCTTTCCTTCTGCTTATTTTGAAAAAGTACCTTTTGATTCTCATTGTCTGTTCTACTGATGTACTTTCTCTGAATTCATTATCTAACTAGTTGTTGGATAAAGTAGTGTATTTTTACACTCTTGCAAGCACTTCCTGTGTTTTACATCAAGATGTCAGTGGATTTTCCATCTAGTGCACTGGATGGTAGCCTGGTCTGTTTATGTTGGGGGAAAGGTTGAGTTTTCTGCATGTAGTTTTATTGGCTGGTAGGCTTATTAATCAGCTTATCTTGTGTTGAGTGCCTTTATGAATTCTGTTGAATTGAGAAGCTCTTTTTTTTCTAAACACCTTTATTGAATTATCAATTGTGACACAGGCAAATTTGCATTTATATGAAAGTAATCAAACTGTATTAACAAATTCACATTTACAAACATTATACTTCACACATATTGCTATATATTATATAACCTAAGCAACATTACATAAATTATTCAATGCCTGTCTTTTTTAACAAGAAACATCTTTATTAAACCATCACTTATGACACAGACAATCATTCATTTATATAAATGAAAATAAACCACACTGACACAGTCCTAGATGCCAAGATTTTACATCACAAACCATACTGACACACTCCCAGTTGTAAACAGTATACATCACTTATAATCTTCCCAATCATTTTCAGTCAAACATTTCATAGCTCATTTAAGTCCTGCCTTCTTTTAAACCTCATTCCTCCCCTGTATGTATTGTTCCCACAATTCCCATTTTTTCCTATGTAGTTTGCTCCTACCCTTTTCTAAAGATCTCAACTCCAGTTGTTTTATCACTGTACTATATTCACTACTTCTAGTATAGTTGGTTTAGATTTTGATTTTGATTTTCTAATAATTGCTTTTTTGGCAGCTACCATAATTTGACACAGCAAGATCTTACCATGTCTAGGCAATTCTGATTCTGTATCATAGTTCAGAAAAATCATCTCCCTCGTCACACCAATCTGCAAACCCAGCATCTCCAACAGTGCATCCTGCAGGGAATCCTTAATGCCTGCCAGCTTACCACACTCCCAGAAAATATGTTCCCAATTATCTCTTTCTTTCCCATCACACCTCCAACATTTGCTGTCTACTTGAGGAAAAACTCTTTTGAGTCTTTGCTCATTTCTACAAAGCAAAGTGCTTTTATTGAACAATTACACTTTTATAAGCTATATAAAATACACTGCTTTATCTGTATCTTTAAGTTTGTTTGTAGTAGCATTTTGTATCTTTACATTTGTTTGTGGTAGCACTTCACTCTGGACACTCCTTTACTGTGTATTCATATAGTGGCAGTAGGTGTTTACCTGGTCTACCTGAGCATGAAAACACACAAAAGGGCTCTAAGTGTAGTTGTTGTATTAGCCAGAGGGCTCAGTCAGTTTTCTGTATTTCCAGTGCTGGTATAAATTTGGCCCATTTGCATGGAGCTATTCGCTGCGCCATTGCCCTGTACAAATGCAAAAATCTGGATATTTTGCTTATTTTCATTATACTGTGAAAGGTTACTGTGCTAATTACCTTCACATAACACCCAGGACTATTGCTGCTCAGAGAGCATCTGATTTGGTGCTGGGCAGCATCGCTGATTAGGTTTGCAGCAGATTACACCATATAAGCACACTTCCATCATCTGGTTACAAACACCCTCCACTCCTATTCCTTTCACATGCACATTAGGACCTGCAGCCATGGATGGACACTTTCCTGCTATCTCTCTCTCTGCATCTAGCTTGGTGGGCATGGGCATCTTTAGGCAATGTAAAATTGATTTATGTATGCTGACAATCACTTAATTCTCAAACAGATAAATACAGTATGTGAGAGATGTAGTTGCACATTGACATTGGAGGCTAAACTCTCACATACAGGCACAAAGATCAACAAACATGTTGTCAGTGACTCACAGACATCACTCACTGGAATCACAAAAGACCACACACATAGACCCACATATGCAGAGGTGCACACATGTAAGTTACCTAAACCTCAAAGCCCTCCCAGGCACAGTCCTGAGAAACTTCTCATGTACACAAGCAAGGCAATTCCCATCACAACACATAAAGCCACATCTCACTGTGTCTCACCTACCACAACCATAAGGTGAAATATTCCATGACCCAACATTCTAGTCATAGGAGACTCCAATGTGAGACACACTGATGTCTCCCTTACCATGCTCTGTAAGGCGAAAGTTATAGTTATTTGTCTGTCAGGGGCCAGGATTCACCAGATCACACAAGCACTCAGGTCACTTACCCCCTAAGTACCATTATGACTCAGTCATAGTCCATATAGGCATGAATGACTTGAGAAGAACCTCTTTAAACTATATGAAGAGAGACATGATTGAGCTCTCAGAATATGTGTCTCAGGCAGGTATGAGCCTAGCATTGAGCAGCATTTTACCATCTCCAAGATGATGCCACAATACCAGCAGAAAATGATTGACTTTAACAATTTGCTTAGCTACTGGAGTCATTCAAAAGGGGTCCAATACTTATCAGGCTGGGAAGTCATGGTTGATAGGCCACACTGCTTTGCCAGGAATGGTCTTCACCTATCACCTTTAGGCTTTTGGATATTGGCCAAAACATTAGCCATCCATATAGTTCCTTTTTTAGGCATTGCCAAAGAGACAAACCTTCCAACATAACAAAAGCTATTAAGGACAAGTGAAAGGTATTACTGCTCAATACTAGGAGCCTCAATAAGAAACTGCACTCCCTGGAAGTTCTCCTCACCCTGGGGAATGCTGACATCTGTGCAGTTACTGAAACATGGTTCAAAGCTATGGAAAGCCATCCAGCAGTGCATGGCTAAAATGCCTTTCATACATTCTGACCAGCCACTGAACATGAAAGAGCTAAAGGTGGAGGTGTATCTATCTACATAAAGGATAAGCACCCCTCAAGACTGGTCAAACAATATGACATGCTTGAGCTACTCCATATCCAACTAACCATGAGAAAAATCCATTTCCAGATTCTTTCTTTTATTTTTTATTTATTTATTTAACATTTGTTTATCATGAAAGTCTGACTTGGAACAAAGCCAATTTTCAGCAGAGGCCCGGGGAGAAACACTCCAGATGTATGTCTTCGTAACTTGTCTCAGATTCTTGCTAGCTACAGGTCCCCCACCATTAACCAGGAAATCCATACATCATACCTGAAGTTACTAGAATCACTCATCAGCCAGCTCAATACCATACTCATGGGTGATTTTAACTACCCCTCCATTAATTGGGAGGCATGTGTAACTACTGACATGCAAGCCCAAAGATTTCTGGACTCTGTAAATTCAAATGCCCTAGCTCAGCTAGTTTGCACTCCCACTAGGGGAACAATATGCTAGATCTAGTACTCACAAATATGAGAGAATGATGCACTTCTCCTCTCCCCAGTTTTATGTCCTCACTAGTAAGATCAGATTACAAAGCATCCACCCTTTCACATAAAGGTAAAACTTGTCCCCCCAACTAACCCCAAAAACTTTAAGAACTTCTCTAAAGTCAATTGCCCATATTAAGAAATGGCATAGCTAGTCTCCAAGCTCCCCCAAATCCAGAAAGCACATAAGCCTATGCAGAGCCATACATAAAAGCCCTGTATGACCATATAAATAACTGCATAAAAATGGCAGTACCAGACCGAATTAAACCCAGGTCAAACATGAGCAAAAACAAGCCACCCTGATGGACCCCTAGTATTAATAGATTGTACAACTAAAGAAAGAAAATCCTGCCAAGAAATAAGAGGGAATTTGCACAACAGAGAAATAAGTCCCTCTTTAGTCTAAACAAGTGAATCAGGGTACCAGTCAAGTCTCTGAAAGCAGACTTTGAGGTAAAACTAGCCTCCAAAGCTAAGGATAACCTTAAGGCATTTTTTAGTTATGTCCACATTCTTAAGGGCAATATCCAACCATGTGCAGAATTAGTCATAGATCGCATCACCTATACTCAGCCGGAAGACATACTAATCTGCTGACTAATAAATTCAGCTCAAATTTCACCTCTCCATCACCTCCAGTTCTCCACCAAAAAATGCCCTACACCACTCTGTCATCAATAATTATCACCAGGAATAGGGTTCCACTGTTCTCTATAAAGCTAAAGACATGGCTTCAGTGGGGCCCTGATAATATATCAGGCTGCCTCTTCCACAGTTTAAATCAGGACTTATTAGGGCCATTACGATCTCTATTTAACTACAACTTCTGCACTGGCTTTGTCCCACTAGAGTGGAAGACAGCAAGTGTCATCCCTCTGCATAAAGGGGGACCATCTACTCATCCAGGAAATTACAGACCCATACGTTTGACTAGTCTTATATGTCAGGCCATGGAAAGAATAATCATGGGCCTGATAAATAATGACATAGGAGACCTCCAAACACTGGATCTGATGCAATTTGGTTTTGTCAAGGGCAGGTCATGTCTATTGAACCTGGTGGATTTCTTTGAGAAAGTCATTAAGGCCATGGATGAGGGTAAAACAGTGCATACCATCTACCTCAACCTGGCCAAGGCATTTGACACAATTCCCCAGTCAAGTATTATAGATAAACTCACAAAACTGGGCATAAATCCCTATGTCACTAAATGGCTCATGAGCAGAACACATGTGGTTAAAGTGGATTAATCTAGAGCCAGCAAGAGGCCAGTTATTAGTTCTCAGTACTGGCACCACTCATTTTCAAAAGATACTTCTCTGAAGTCAAGGCAAATGTGGAAAGTCTCTGGATGACAACGTTTGCTGATGACTGCAAGCTAGGGGCAATCACTGAATTCCACAGTGATGGAGATATCCTTGAGGATGGTCTAGATCAGACAAATTATTGGTGCTAGAACCATGGCCAAAAACTAAATACAAAAAAACACATTATCATACCCTTTGGGAAATCGAATACCTCTGAAAATTGCAACATCAATAGCACACCCCCTTACAGTGGACACAGAGGTGAGAGATCTATGTATGCAGATAAATAGTGGCCTGAACTCTTACCACCATGTTTCCATAGTGGTGAGGAAATCATTTTATGTGGCACAATTTATAAGTAAAGGTGTAGCATCCAGATCCAAGGAAATTATAGTCCCGTTGTACTCAGCCCTCATTAGACCAATAATCGAGTACAGTGCACTATTTGGCATGGACTTGACTAGGCACTTACAGCAGCTGGAGTGACCTCAGAGGTTTCTCATAAAAAAAATATAGGGTGTAAACAACATGAACTATGCAGACAGACTAAAAGTCCTATCCTTTTACTCTGTGTCCTACCAACTATTAAGGGGTGACCTATACCTGACCCACAAGGCACTCACAAATAAAGCCCTTATGGAGCTGCTACACATCCACAAGTCAAACAGCATGAGGGTCACTTGATCTAGGGATATAAACATAGTTAGTGACCCAAACAAAACATGCTGGAGATGCAGAAATGTGTCTCAGAGATTGCCCCTTCTTTGGAACAGTCTTCCTATTCACATTAAGCAGAGCCCTTCCTCGTCAAACAAAATTTAGATCAATGGATGGGGAATCACAAATTTACACTTGAGGTAGTGCCTATGTCTCTTATGGACAGGGGCAATCTGTAAGATACTCCGTGCACAGGCACAAATCCATGCCATCTTCTTGCCTCTAGGGGCCATATACTGGGTAAAATTGGGTTATATTGGCCAGGCCTGTAAGGGTCTATAAGCCATTAGCCTAGTAATCTCCTATGAACCTATGAGCTAGCTTTGATGTCAGTTTGTTGTATAGATGTGCAATGTGACATTTCACATGAACAGTCACATATGCTATTTATGTCACTTCTGCTTAGAACTGCAGGAATATAATGGACATCCTAGTCCTAGCTCTCAACTTCTTTGCTCAAAAATGAGGGGTGTGGAGGGTGGGACAAATGCTCAAAACCAGAGGCAGTTTCTAAAATTATTTAAATTCACTAAAAATGCTGGTATAACAATGGATTTTGGAAAATAGTGTATTTTCTGAAAAATAAGTATGAAAATCCAATATCTGAAATCATTGACTGACTGCAATTGTCAGTGATTTATTAGAATAAAAGGAGAGAACAAATGCATGAGGCAAAATCAGAGGCATTCTGCAGAATCAGAGACAGAGGTATGATCCCTGTATGGAATGTATATACAGATTGTCCTTCTATGTGCATAATATACGTCAAACTTTTCCTAAAACATGGCAACTATCACATTTAAGAAAAGCATGAAAGTATCTATAAGTTTTGAGAAAAATATTCCTCCGCATACCACATACAAGACAGATGACATCTGGGCTGCAGTGATTAATAAACATAATTATGCATCTTTCACCATGCACTCAGTGTGCGACAGTACAAAGTGTGTAGTGCAGAAGCTGGAACAGCAGACTAAGTGTTACATGTCACAAACAGAACTTACAGCAATTTAAAGTGTACATCCAATGATGTTTGTAGATCTTCTTGTATGTGTTTCTCAGTTTGACTCTTTTCATCAGCTGATGATTAAATTATAGGGTTCAGAGCTTAGCAATTTATGTGCCTTGCAAAATGTCTGCACTGTTGTCTCTAGGAAGAAGAAGTCATATAAAGATGAGGCGCAATGTACTGAAGCCTATGGCTTCTGTAGATGACCAGTGTGTAATTAATGTTTTGTGAAAGGAGGCTATTTTTGTAAAAGGAACACAGAATAACACCTTGTGTACCCACCAGTTAAACAGTGCTATTAGCATGCTATGAAATAAACTATAGTTAGAGAAGGATATGTACCATAATAGCTTATGTATAATGTGGTATGAGAGTGCTACTAGTGCTAGGAGTTAACAGCATATGGCAGGATCATAGAATGCATATCATTGTGTACTCTGCTTGTATACAGCAGACTGTACATCCTGCCTGCATACAGCACACTTCACCCTGCTTGCATACAGCACACTGTCTACCTTGTCTACATACAACACACCATGCACCCTGCCTCTATACAGCACACTGTGCACCCTGCCTGCATACAGCATTCTTCATCCTGCTTGCATACAGCTCACTGTCTACTTTGTATGTATTTATCACAGTGTATAGCCTGCCTGCATACAGCACACTGTACACCCTTCCCATACACAGCACACTGTGCACCCTGCCTCCATACAGCACACTGTACACCCTTCCCATACACAGCATACTGTGCACCCTGCCTGCATACAGCACACTGTACACCCTTCCCATACACAGCATACTGTGCACCGTGCCATCATACAGCATACTGTATATAGCACATTATGGACCTTGTCAGTATATAGGACACTATGCCCATTGTCTCCATACAGCACACTGTGCATCCTGCCTGTACACAGCAAATTTCTCCTTGCTTGCATACAGCACACTGTGTATCCTACCTGTATAACAGCATACTGTCTACTGTAGCTGCATACAAGACACTGTGCAGCCCGCCTACAGAGAGCACACTAAACATCCTTCCCATACACAGCACACTGCACTCTGCCTGTATATACAATGCACCCCCTTCTTTCATATATAGTACTCTGCACCCTGCCTACATATATCACAAAGTGTAACTTACCTACATACAACACACTGTGCACCTTGCCAGCAGAGAGCACATGGATCATCCTTCCCATACATGGCACACTGTACCCTACCTGCATATAGTATACTATGCGCCTTCCCTCATACAACACAGTGCACCCTGTCCATATACAATACACTGAGCACCCTGCCTTCATATACCACTATCTGCACCTTCCCCATATACAACACATTAAAACCTGCCTGCTTACAACACAATGTGTGCCCTGCCTACATACAGCATGCTGTACACTTTGCATGCGTACAACACATTGTGTATCCTGCCTATATACAGCACATTGAGCACCTATCTGTATACGGTACACTATGGATGCTGATTGTATACAGCACACAGTGCACCCTGCCTGTGTACAGCACAATGTGTACTCTGCCTGCATACAGCACATTGTACATTCTGCTGGCATGCAGCACACTGTGCTCCCTGCCTGTATATAGCATACTGTGCACCTTGCCTGCATACAGAACACATTGCTATCAATATATGAGCATAGTGGATGGAAGGATAGAAGGGAGAAAAACAATGGCTATACTTACAAAAGGTAACATGTGTGAGTACATATGCATGTGTATGTCGGTGTGTGTGTGTGTGTGTGTGTGTGTGTGTGTGTGTGTGTGTGTGTGTGTGTGTGTGTGTGTGTGTGTGTGTGTGTGTGTGTGCGTGTGTTAACTGTTTAATAAGCTGAGTCATAGTCATAATTTTGTTCCAAGGTAGTTTATTAGGCATGCATTTCAGGAGACCACTGAGACACCTAGCTCAATTTCTCTGCTGCCCAAAATACTGTCTGGTTAAGTGACATGTTCAGGGTCACACAGATGGCAGATAGAAGGTGACAGAATCAAACTCTATACCACAGGAAACATCTCATCAACAGATCATAACCTTAAACTTCTGGACTAACTGCCAGACTTACTTTTGCTCTAACTACCAAACGTGTTGGTTGTTATTTTATCTGCTTCTGGATTCCTTATCAGGAGACAACACAAAACTCACCGATAGCAAACTGAAAATGTTAAACTCATTGAGCAATGCTTCTGTTGAAACTGAGGGAAAGGGCTCTACACCCACCTACCTATGTATAGTAATGCCAATGTCACATTATATGGAAAAATGAGATGTGGTAAAAGGTGAAAATGCATTGATACTACTATAATTTTGTAGTTCAGAGCACAAATATAAAAGCATGCAGGGAGTATATTATTTAGAAAGTTGGAATCAGAGAAATTGCCTCCCAATATCTTCCATCTGCTCCCTGATTCCAGCTTACTCATTTGTTGTCCTCATTTCATGAAAAATAAAAATAAAAAGTAGAAACTCAACCAGAAACAAAGCTTGTCAGAACAACTGAGGATTTACATTTCATGGTTTTAGTTATTTACTCGTTAACCAGAATAAGTTAGCTAATTCAAAGAACCTCTCCCAAGTAATATTCAGGACAAAGGCAATACATGCCACATAATACTACAAGTAAAGACCAAAACAATAGATGTAACATGTACAGCAATTGATTCAGTTCCATGTCTAAGCAGAAAGCTCAAGAAAGATACTAATCCTCTCTACAGCAGAGTACAGATATGTTGTGAATAAGTAAGGTCAAATTGGATTTGATGAAGGACAGGAAATACTTCAGCCCAAAAAGGTATATTTTCAAAATCATTCTGGATTAATCCTGACAATAACTGAGGATAAAGTAGTTTTTTGGGCCAGTAATAATGTTAAAATTAACAAACTCATGGTGATTGTACATAATGAGGGATATTAACATTGAATGACATAAAGAAAACCAGAATAGAGTATGGTCATCTCAGTACAGTACCCATCTCATAATCTATGCCACTGTTAATGAATAATTCTGTTTAGATGGAATTGGGTTTTGAGGTAATGTCTGTGAGTTAGATCATGAAGTGTGATCCCACAGATGATGTGTGAAATATATGGGCCAAAACTTTAAGAAATGGCCAGTTTATGTTCAAAAGCATCTTAAAGTTGTGTGTGTGTGTGTGTGTGTGTGTGTGTGTGTGTGTGTGTGTGTGTGTGTGTGCGTGTGTGTGTGTGTGTGTGTGTGTGTGTGTGTGTGTGTGTGTGTGTGTGTGTGTGTAAAACCAGGGGTATGGCGAGTGGGTGGGTAGAAATTAAGGTATACATTTCATTCACCGGACATGAAATCCGAATGAATTTATGTCTTGTCACTCGTATCAGGGCAGAACATCACTTTAAATTTAGACTCCTTAAGAGCTAATGCAGTGTAGTATAAATTTCAGTCCTTGCCCCTCCACTCAGGGGAAGGGAGAACCAGTTACATTGCTGGGCATAAAGGAACTTTGCATAGATGTGACCTGAACTCACTGTTGGTAAAATGCAGGTTTATTGCAGGCTTTGCAATACTAATGGCAAAATTTCCCTGATTAAAGCTATATGTTTGCTACACATTTATACAAGTTAACACAAAAGTTTCCCAATACATCATACCCTGCTGACTGGCTACTTAAAATTATTTATAATGGTCTCTGAAAAGTCAGTGTCAGGTGCATATCTTAAAACTAGAGCTGTATCCTACTTCTGTCCTATCAGAAAATAAATAAATAAATAAAACAGAATAGGCTATTTTTATGTATTAAAAGCAGCATTCCTATTTCAGTAACACATTTTCCCTTAAGGAAGCTCTACTCTTAGTATAATCAGACTACTCGCTATATTATAAGCCTAGCACTTGTTCTCAAAACTTCTCTACTAAGTAAGCACTCTCGTACTAAGTAAGCACTACATCCGCCTACCACCCCTGTGAATATCCACTTCCCTTAAAGGCACAGCACTCCCTTATACTGTTCTAGCATATCGAGTGGTAGATTTCTGGCGTCCACTCCAGTTCAGCTGGTAAATCTGGGTATCTTGAGACAATGCTACAATTGTCTCATGTACACAGACAACCCTCTCCTCCTCCCAACAAACACAAATACATGTGAGAGATGCAACTATATAGCCAAACTGGAGGCTGAACTCTCTCAACTCAGGGCTGGCATGACCAGACAGGAGGAGATGGTAACCACACACACAACAAACCCAGTCCCACATAGACCTACCACAACTGCAAACCAAACACATAAAAACACAAAGACATACTTGGAGGCTCTAATAAAAAACTTACCAAAACAACAGAGGCTCCCAAAGCAGGCATCCAAAAACCCACCACCTCAAAACAAAACACACGCAACACATACTTCAATAAATCAGTGTGTCAATCAATCACAGCCCTTAAGGCCAAACACCATGCCTGATACACTAGTAATAGGTGACTCTATAGTCAGACACACTGATGTCCCGCTTATCAGGCTGAACAAGGAGAGGGTGACTGTGAGCTGCCTATTGGGAGCTAGGATCTGCCACATAACACACGCACTCAGGTCACTCCAAAGCAAGTACAAATATGACTCCGTCATTGTCCATGCTGGCATGAATGACCTGAGACGTACCTCCCTGGACTACATGAAAAGAGACATAGAGGAGCTCTCTGATTATGTAGCCCAGGCTGGTATGACCCTGACCCTGAGCAGCATCTTGCCCTCACCAAGAATGATGCCACAATACAAAGACAAGATGATCAGCTTTAATAATTGGCTCAAGTACTGGTGTCATTCTAAGGGGATCCAATGTCTGTCTGCCTGGGATGACATGTTGGACAAGCCACGCTGCTTCGCAAGGGACGGCTTGCACCTGTCACCACTGGGCTTCCGGATATTGGCTAAGGCTCTTGCCACCCCCATAGTGCCTTTTTTTAGGCAAGGCTCAAAAGACAAACCCACCTCCTTAGAAAACAAAAATGGAAAAAAACTAAGGGTAATGCTGCTCAACGCCAGAAGTCTAAATCTCAAGATGCAGGCTCTCGATGCACTCCTCAGTATGGAGAACATCGACGTCTGTGCAGTAAATGAAACCTGGTTCAAGGCTCCTGAGAGCACCCCAGCGCTACCAGGCTATACCTCGTATCATGCTTTTCGGACCCAAAACCCGGGCCGAACCACAAAGGGAGGGGGAGTGTCCATATTCATCAAGGACACCCACACCTCCAGGTTAGTAGCAACACATGAAGCATCGGAGACCATACAGGTGCAACTAACCATAGGCAAAACTGCTATACAACTGGTAGCATGTTACAGACCACCCTCCCAATCTCAGGAACCACACTCAGCCTTCCTGAAGACATTGGAGGATATGAATGTATCACAAAATACCATCATACTGGGAGACTTCAACTACCCAAACATAGATTGGGTACATTATTCTAGCCTAACACCCTAGCCCAAAAGTTACTGGAATTCATAAATTCAAATGCACTGGAACAACTAGTCACCTCTCCCACTAGGGGAGATAATATACTAGACCTGATCATCACAAACATGGGGACAAAATGCTCCACACCGGAGGTATACCCCTCACTAGTGAGATCTGACCACAAACTAATCACCATAGATATACATATCCCACCTCCACCCCCAGCACAAAAGACCACAGTGAAAAACTTCTCAAAAGCAGACTTCACTCTTCTTAAGACTGAGATGGTATCCTTTAAGCCCACTGGGCCAGTGGATACCACATCCCACAATGCCGAATCCTTCACAAATGCTTTCTATGGACATCTCCAAGAATGCATGGATCATGCAATCCCAAATAAATCCAAGTCCCTCTCCACCAAAGGCAAGCGTCCTGTCTGGTGGACCTCAGCCATTAACAAACTGTATAACAAAAGAAGGAAGCTACTGCACGACAGAGCAAAATCCCATAAAGGGAAGACATCTCTGATCAACACTAGCAGAAAACTACGTTCTCTCATAAAAACATCCAAGGCCAACTTTGAGAGAAAAATCGCTAAGGACACTAAAGATAACCACAAAGCCTTCTTCAGCTATGTTAGAAATCTGGGCGGAAACCCTCAGATATGCTCAGAGTTAGTTCACAACAACAAAAAATACACTGAACCCACAGATATTGCCAACATTCTGGCTGACAGGTTCAGTGCAAATTTCTCCCCTCCCTCACCCCCAAAAGAAGAAATACTTATCCCAGCTGAAAGTAATCTCCCTGTCATCTCAGATGTCCAAGTGAGAGCCGCCCTCAACAAAGCTAAATCACAGCATCAATGGGACCTGACGGTATCCCGGGTTGCATGCTACGTGAACTCCAAGAGGAGCTAAACCCGCACATAAAAATGCTATTTAACCTTAGCCTTACTACAGGATATGTACCTGAACACTGGCATACAGCAACAGTGGTCCCACTCCACAAAGGGGGTACCTCTACAGACCCTGGGAACTACCGCCCCATAAGCTTAACCAGCCTGGTCTGCAAAGCTATGGAAAGAATCATTATGGAACTCATAAACAGAGACATTGGGGACCTACAGACACTTGACCCCACCCAGTTCGGCTTTGTAAAGGGCAGATCCTGCCTTTTGAACCTTGTTGACTTTTTCGAAACAGTCGCTAGAGCCATTGATGAGGGCAAAGCAGTCCATACAGCCTACCTGGACTTGGCTAAGGCCTTCGACACAATACCCCACTCAGGCATCATAGATAAGCTCAACAGCTTAAACGTAAACCCTTATGTCACTAGATGGGTTGCAAACTGGCTAAAGGACAGAACCCATAAAGTTAAAATCGCTGGAGCAATGTCAGACTCAAAGCCAGTCACAAGTGGTGTTCCACAGGGATCTGTGCTGGGACCCCTCTTGTTCGGCATTTATTTCTCAGATGTTAAAGCAAACATGGGAGGGTTGTGGCTGACAAAGTTCGCAGATGACTGCAAACTAGGCGCCATAGTCGATACACCAGCGGACACATACATCCTACAAAAAGGCCTCACAGAAACGGACAACTGGTGCCGGAGTCATGGCCTTAAACTAAATGCCAAAAAATGTATAGTCATCCCCTTTGGGAAAAACAAAGTACCCACAAATTATCACATAGACAGCAACCCACTGAGTACGGAAAAAGTAATCAGAGACCTAGGGACCCAAGTCGACAGCGACCTCTCATTTGACACCCACATTGCCAAAGTGGTTAGAAAAACATTCTACTTTGCACACCTTATCATGAAGGGATTCACATCCAGATCCAAGGATGTCATTGTACCCCTATACTCCTCCATCATCAGACCCATGATTGAGTACAATGCCCCATTTGGTATGTACCTCACCCGGCATTTGCAACAGCTGGAGAGACCACAAAAGTACCTCACCAAGAGGATCAAGGGTCTCCAACATATGTCTTATTCTGCCAGACTAATGAAACTCCAGCTCTATTCAGTAGCATACCGCCTGCTCATAGGTGATCTCTGCCTGACGTACAAGGCCATGTCCAATCAGGAACTGATGGACATGCTCCACCTCAAAAAATCCAAATCCATCAGAACCACGAGAGCTAAAGACTTAAACCTCGGCACAAGTATGAATAGGACATGCTGGAGGGATAGATTCATAACCCAGAGGCTTCCCATGCTCTGGAACAAGATCCCAGTTCATGTTAGGCAGAGCCCCTCACTGACTCTCTTCAAGAGAAATCTTGATGAGTGGATGGGAGATCATAAGTTTACCCCAGGGGTCACATCTGTGTCACTACTAGACAGGGGCACAGTAAACTAATTCTATTATATAAGGGGACCTTCACTGTGTCACTACTAAAATGAAAAAAACTTCGGTCCCACCAATCAGCGTTAAACGACACAAAGATCCACGAGAAAGTAATGTAACTCACGGTTTATTCATCGACATCAAACCAACATTCCACAAAACATCACGGACAAGACTGCCAGGTCAATATGAGAAGATAACTCCACACATCAGCCTGCTACATCAAACATGTATCGTGCATAACATAAAAAGGATGCCAATATGACACAAGTTTAGCGCTTTCAACCAAGTAACTGGTCTTCCTCAGAAGTATCATCTCCAACCTCCTTATTCTGGTGTCACTACTAGTCAGAGGCACAGTATTCTAAATCTATTCTGTGCATTTTTTGTACCATTTCATGGGGTGGCGAAAGCCACATCACTATGGCTAGGCTTACAAATGCCCCAGGGCAGATAGCCTAGTACTAAACTATGAAACTATGAAACTATGAAACATGCAGTTTATGTAAGTATAATTTTTGTTTTCTCCATACATTTTTAGAATTTGGAGCATAGGTATTTCCAGATCCTGTCACTCAACCACTAACTCTCCCTGCTCTTTACTCTAAGAAATTTAACTGAGAACATGAAAGTGTAAATGTCCTCATTAAGAGGGACAGTTAAAAAAAGTGCTTCCCATGTTCTCTTGCATTTCAACTATAGCCAGCTGTTTGGCACTCTATTTGAATACCTCATGACATGGTTCCCAGCTTTCCATAATAGGTACTACATCAAGTGGCCTGCAGGTAAACGTCCTGTAATAATCATGGTTCCTAAAAAACTAGGCCTTAAAGACAATGCTGTGTACTGTCAAACATTCCACCCAGCAGGCAGTACTCAGCAACATTCACATATCATGACATCGTAAGTACTAGACTATTACTAGATCTGTTGCCAAATTTTTGATATGTACCTTCAACTATTATTTCTCCCATTTCTGTACTTCTTCTTCTTGGAATCACAGGAATTGATTCAGATGCCAACATAATAAACTTATTTTCAGCATAAGTTGGATGTGTGATCTCAGGTTTCAAATGGAAATTAAATTGTAAAAGTCAATTTGTTCTATAACTATCGCTAGCTTTTCAACCTGTAAAACAAATTGTTTAAATACTGGGTTAAGCCACAAGAGGTAAGAGGTTTGAGTACTACAAAAAATGTACTGTTTATATAACCAAGTACCTTTTACAAAATTGTCTCAGCTAGGTACACTTGCTTTCTTGAAGTACAAGAGAGTCGTATGTGTAAGACAAAGTCCAGGCAATCCACTCAGTCAGTGTATAAATAGGAGGCTAGTATGTATAACCTAAATGTGAGACTAGTATGTATAACCCAAATGTGAGACTAGTATGTATAACCCAAATGTGAGACTAGTATGTATAACCCAAATGTGACACTACTATGTATAACCCAAATGTGAGACTAGTATGTATAACCCAAATGTGAGACTAGTATGTATAACCCAAATGTGAGACTAGTATCTATAACCTAAATGTGAGACTAGTATGTATAACCTAAATGTGAGACTAATATGTATAACCTAAATGTGAGACTAGTATGTATAACCTAAATGTGAGACTAATATGTATAACTTAAATGTGAGACTAGTATGTATAACTCAAATGTGAGACTAGCATGTATAACCTAAATGTGAGACTAGTATGTATAACCCAAATGTGAGACTAGTATGTATAACCCAAATGTGAGACTAGCATGTATAACCTAAATGTGAGATTAGTATGTATAACCTAAATGTGCGACTAGTATGTATAACCCAAATGTGAGACTAGTATGTATAACCCAAATGTGACACTACTATGTATAACCCAAATGTGAGACTAGTATGTATAACCCAAATGTGAGACTAGTATGTATAACCCAAATGTGAGACTAGTATCTATAACCTAAATGTGAGACTAGTATGTATAACCTAAATGTGAGACTAATATGTATAACCTAAATGTGAGACTAGTATGTATAACCTAAATGTGAGACTAATATGTATAACTTAAATGTGAGACTAGTATGTATAACTCAAATGTGACACTAGCATGTATAACCTAAATGTGAGACTAGTATGTATAACCCAAATGTGAGACTAGTATGTATAACCCAAATGTGAGACTAGCATGTATAACCTAAATGTGAGACTAGTATGTATAGCCCAAATGTGAGACTAGTATGTATAACCTAAATGTGAGACTAGTATGTATAACCTAAATGTGATTCTGGGGAAACAGACATACTGTCTGTAGGATGTTCAGTCTGTGAAAGTCTTACGAATCCGGGCAAAAACTCATTAGCTGCAGCACCAGGATCTTTAGGAAAGTTGTATTTATTTATGTATGTTTTAGTCTCCTCACATCACTTTTACAGTGAACCAGCTTTTCATTGACTTTGTTTGCGCATAAGCAGGAATGGAAGAAATCTAGTCCATAAAAGTAAATGGGCCAGTCTATTGGTAAAACAGTTTTGTGAACGCACTTCATACAACAAAAAGTCTATAGATGGCAATGTCCACAGCAGTAAGCACTATCATATTTGTTGTTGCTATCACTTTTCCCACATCACTTATTTGTACCACTCATTCTGTAGCAATACTTTTGCCATGTTCAAGTCATTTAAACAGCGGAAAGATAAGGGATGACTTGACTTGGAGGCCTCTAGCAGTGAGATGTCTTTGTCTGTAGGTATTCTTTGATGATGTTCCTAAAATAGGAAAAATGTACATATTCTGTTCTGTCAACACACAACTTAGTACAAAAAGCACACCAAGTAAAGCGAACAAATAGTCATGTCATGAGTTCAGTCTGGCACTTGGACACTCTTAGACATAGCGTTTATCAGTCTCTCAGGTACAACAGTGTGCTGCAGATGACATATGATTGCTTGAATCTGTCTTTATCCTGAGAATTTTGCAAGTCTGTACAATAGAATTAATTATGTTTTTTGTCTGTTTGCAGCAGGCATGCCTAGGACAGTAAAGGTAAATTATTACATCGAAGAAAGCATAAACAGCTGTGGTGACTAACATCTTTTAGTGAGTTATTGCAACTCTGTGGTTAGATAGTCTACAAAAAATTAATAATAACTAGAAGATACTAGTTTTCTCCTAGTCAAGTTTAAGTAGAGGCCAAAAGATGCCCATTCTAACTCTGATCAGCTTAAGTGGCTACAAGCATTTGAATGAGGTGTGTTTTTGTTGGTTCATTAGGAAATTTTCTTTTGGATTACGATTGGCAGAACTTGACAATGTGGACACTGTCTTTGTTGCTGTGAGGTCAGGAAAAAGAGGTCTCATTTTTGGACAGTCTTGAGACTTCTTATGTGCCATCCTGAAAGGGGGAAAGTGGAACTGGATTATTCTAGAAACTGGGAAGGAAGGGCTAAGATATTCCAGAAAGCAGGAAGGCAGTACTGGATTTAAGAAGTACAGAGACTAGGTAGATTTCTTCTCCACCACAGACACCTCACAAAAATTCAACATTTTCCCCTCACCTCTACCAATCGAAATTCCCACTCTCATCTACTCATTGTAACAGATAACCCCTATGCTTATAAAAGGAACTCTTCCTCCTAACCTTCAGCTACTAGATTACCACACACAATCTCCATAACTGTAACTGTACCTTGTAATGACAACAGCCCAAACTGTTCCTTCTTTACACCTACATTCTACCAGAAAATCTCTTAAAATATAATATATATAAGCTACTTCAAAAAATGGACACTATACCTAGCCATAAGAGCCATAACATCCACCCAGCTTTCCTAAGAATGGCTGCTAAATGCATCTCCAAACCACTTGCTGACATCTTTAACCTATCCCTCACCTCTGGTATAGCATTGCAGTAATGTAAACACTCACTAATCACCCCCATTCCCAAAAGCCCACAGCTTCCTCAGCACAAATCTATCATCCCATATCCATCCCTTGTACTATCACTAAGATATTTAAATAAGTAATACCCCAGTGCTTTCTGGCAGGGGCGGCTCGTGCTATCGGACTGCTGGTCTGCAGCCCTCCCACCTAGAAAAACAAAGAAAAAAAATCTGTGAAACAAAAAATCCCACAGACACTCAGACTGCCTTTATCAGCAGTCCAGATGCAGAGAAAGAGGTAGCCAGCAACCTGTGCTGTAGGATACCCAGGAATCTGTGCAGTTGACAACCACACAGAACAGAGGAGCTCTGGACTGCTTCCCTTGCAGACAGGGCCAATGAGGAGTGAGCTGAGAGCTCAGGGCCAATACTGGTCACTGCTAGATGGATTATGTGGCTTCAGACATGTTCTGTTGGTCAGTCGCTGGTTGCAGATATGTTCTGTGCATGAAACAGGTAGGTGAAGACTGTGTGTGTGTGTGGTGGGTAGAGATACTCAGGCTTGAACCCTGTACCTTGGATGCAGGTGGCAAGGACCTGAATTCCCTATCCACCACCATTTCTAAAAAAATTTGCAGATTATTGCCTCATATTTGTTCTGTTCCTCATAAAATCTGTGGTTTCTGTATCTACATTTTTCCTTGGCTTGCAAAGTCTGTAGTGCAGTGGTGCACTAGTAGCATTGCTGCCTGACAGCTACAGGTTCTCTGGTTTGATTCTTGTCTGGGGTGCCTTCTTTGTGGAGTCTGCATGTCTTCCCATCTTACAAAGATGTGTCTGGAGTTTCTCCCTGCTCTGCTGAAAATTGTATTTTGTTCCAAGTCAGACTAGTTTCCTGGTTAAATGTTTAAAAATAACAGGCATTTGAATTTCAGACTTCATATTCTTCAGAAAGTGCATGGTAACACAGAACTGTTTATTCTAGCAGATGTCTAAGTTTATAACATGGATATTTGAAATTTGTCCCTATTTTTGGGACTGTATTCCCTCATTATTGGCTTTGTCCAGGTATTTTGTGCTAAGGTTGAGAGCTATCTATGGTGAGAACTGAATTCATTGAATGTTTGGGGGCTGTATTCCCCCCATTACTGGCTTTGTCCACATGTTTTTTGCTAAGAGGTTGAGAGCTATGGTGAGAACTGAATTCACTGAATATGTTTGGGGGCTGTATTCCCCCATTATTGGCTTTGTTCAGGTGTTTTGTGCCAAGAGGTTGACTGCTATGGTGAGAACTGAATTCACTAAATAGTAGCCATTTAAGTTTGTCTTCCTCTCTTTCACAAAACAGCTGATTTGGCATAGTGGTATGTTTCTCTGACTGTTTTGCACAGGGTCCCCTGGGTTAAAGACGTGGCAGTGAAATGTATGGTGGTAACACAGCATTTTATTTTAGTAACTTTCCAACATTGTACAAGCAATGTTTAAAATGTGTCCCTGGTTTTTGGGCTTTTGCCCCCCCCCCCAATAAATTTCAGCTTTTTCAAGATTTCTTGTGCTGCAAAGTTCAGAGATACAACTGTGTGTTGAGTAGATTTTACAAGGAGCAGGGGAACAAAACTTTAGTGCTGCTTATTCTGAGTTTGCTTGCATTGTTAATAGCACAACAGGTAGTGTACTTGCTTTTGATGCAGAAGGTTGTGGGTTCTACTGACACAGTAGATAGATGCATTGTTGATACTGTACTGTGTTGTAAAGTGGGTGGATGCTGGATTCCTTTTTGGCAAAGATACCTAGAGTAGTAACTATGAACCTGTTATCAGTTTGCCATACAATCCCTATTGCGATATCACTAGCTTATCATTTTTTTTTTAATGCATGCAACATAGGCGATTTATTCCTCAAGGACAACAGGCACTTTATTTGTAGATGAATAAACAATGACATATAAAGTTGTTTGCTAGCAGCAACCTCTTCATTGTTACAGATTTCTTTAATGTGGAATTATTTAAATGACTTTTACACTTCAGAGATTGTGCATATTTACTGATACTGGTGGAGTGTAGAAGGTTGAGTAGACTTTTATGATGGAAATGTTCAAATTGGGTAGTTTTGTCATTGGTGCATGCATTTTGTTTCATTGTTTACTAATGTTCAAAACAATAAATTTAAAATGCCCTCTAACAACTGTACTGTATTGTACAAGGAATAAAATTTAATACAATCGGGAAGGTGTATCAAAGAGCATGTGTATGTTTCGTGTTCAAGGGGCCTATGATTTGAAAACAGCCCAAAGTTAATCTTTATCTGCCACTGGCAAAATGTATTTTCTTTGAATGTGGGTTTCAATGCCGTTTCAATGCATGTGAGTTTCAAGGGCAGAGAAGTTTTAATGCTAAGTCTGTTTTCATTGTGAGACTGCATTGCTTTGTTTAGCAGATATCTATTGGGGTTTGTGCTGTAAAAATGCAAAATAAAACTTTCAAATGAAATCCAAATCATCGCAGAAGTAAAGCAGTATGCACATTACAGTGTTTATGGTAAATGGGGCAAAATAACCAAGAAATGGGACACTGGAATGATTGCAGGGGGGAGGCTCCAAATCGACCATGATTTTGAGAGGGGAAGGGCAGCAAACTCAGACAGCCCTGGTTGAACTATACCTCTCAGCTGTCCATATTTTTACAGAATGAATAGATATTTTCTTCTTATTTTTGCTTTGTTCCTCATAAAATGTGTGGTTTTCTGGCAAATCATTTAGGAATGAAGTCACTAAATGACAGACATTGAGTTTTACGTCATAACCTTCAGAAAAATGGATGCTAAAGCAAGAGATGTTATTCTATCAACTGTCTTAAGTTTATACAAGAGCAATTTTTAGTAGTGTTTGTATGTTCCCCCAATATATTTGGCCTTGTCCAGATTTCCTGCATTAACAGGTTGAGAGGTACGTGCAAATAAAATTGCTTTATAGAATTAGGCATATCCAAACCTCTCAACTGTCCCTGATTTTGGCTCAAAATGTTGCTCTTCCCCTAATAATCCCTCTGCAAAATGGCAATTTTGGAAGAAAACATGGAGGGTTTACAATTAATAAATAAATGTAATAATCCGTTATAGATTACTTTTATTTCAGAAATGCATGTAGATTATTTTATTTTGTCAGCTGCTCAAGTTAGCAGTACTAATATTAAAAGTGTCCCTTCTTTGACAGTTTCCCAGCTGTATTGTGTGGCTATTTTATATTTTTGCATCACATTTTGGTCAAATTTTCATAAAATTGTGTTTTTTTTTGGCAAATTAGTGGCAAATCATTAAAGACTGAAGTTAGAAAATAATGAAAGACATTTGAGTTTCAGATTTCGTACCTTTCAGAAAATTCATACTAATACAAGACCTGCTATTCTATTATCTTTCTAAGTTTATAAGAGCAATATTTAAAAATTGTCCTTATTTTTGGGCCTTTGTCCCACTTCTATGCATGGCTTTGTCCGGATTTCTTGCTCTGAGGTTGAGAGGTATGACAAATGTGTCAGGGACATTGCAGTCAGCCAGAGACATTTCAAATTGTGACAAACTTGTTGCACCCCACTCCCCCATGTAGTGACTCTGGATGTGTCCAGGCAAGGCAAGGAGCAATTATGCAGTGTAAATGTGCAGACTATTTCCCCCCATCCAAGGTAAACACAAGTACTACAGTGGCTTTTCATCTGTCATTGATTTTGCAGAATGTTCTGGTTTCTGTCATTTTTATACTGTTGATATATGCTTATTATTATTCAGAAAGTGCCTTTTGCTCTGTGTTTAAGTAGCAGTGCTTTAATGACCATCAGGTAAGCTTGTCTGATATTGTAAGATACAAGTAAGTTTTAATAAGCAGTATTGCCAACATTGAAAGCCTTTCTTTTGTTGCCATGCAGAGAATACTTACATAACTAGATAATGTATAAGCCTTGGATATTGAAATGCATATGACAGTATTTGTAATAAAGGCCAAGATTAGATTATGTTAAGCTCATTACAGGCTTTACCTGCAAACTAAACAGCATGCCAATCTATCATGCGTGGTCCATATCCTGTGCAGTAATCCTTTAAGCAATATATGTTGAGCTTGTTTCTTGTTTGCTTTCCATTTTTTACTTTGATCATGTTTTCCCCATGAAACAAGTAGATAGTTGTCAGGCAGCAGGTCTTTTTTGGATAAGAAACATTTTTACAATTGAGGGTATCACAGAGATTGCTACTTTCAGCATGTTACTTAGTACTTTAATAAAGCTGAATATAAATTATAATTAGAACTGGAGTGCAAGGAGAAGTGATTTGAGTTAAGTGCTGCTTGTTTTTCTTATACTTGATTTTGACTGGCATTCCGGTAATGTATTTAAAAAGTAATTTATTTTTTCATGCCTCACATCCTTTTTGTTTCCATCTAGATATTAAGTAAGCTGTCATGCAGCCAATGGATTGAAATATTTTTTTTCCTTCTACACTTCATTTTGTCTTGATTGGACTCCCATAATGACGGTTTGGCACCCAGGGCAGCATATTTAATTAAAGTTTTTGTGGTTTTGAGCATAGCTCCTCCCCTTTCTAGTTGGTCACACCCATTCCCATTGACCCCACCCATTCAGCTGTCTCCTGCAGCCCCCCTTTGATTTGAAGTCACCAGCTGCCACTACTTTCTGGAACATCTCAATAAATATGGACAACTAAATGACTCACAGCATGGCTTCCATAATGGCCATAACACACCAATGGCTATTTATATTGTAACTAGTAGAATTATCTCTACCATGGAAATAGAACTAGAACTGTAGAAGGCTTATCTAGCACCCAGAACAATTTTGTGATCTGGAACCCCTCTAGTACAAGCTGAAGAGCAAACAGAAAAAAAAGGTCCTAATGCAAGACTAAAAAACATTTTAGCAATTGCAGCAAGCAGTTCGATACAACTTATACTACATATACGAAGTGCTGAGGTGATTCAGTCCTATCAACTGACTGTAAAAGCAGTATCGAGATTCATTTCTGTACTGGCATTCAGTAATGCTGGCCCGGAAATTAATGACAATACTGCCTTACCAATCATTTGGCATTTCCCAGTCATATCTCCTGATACCTTGTGACCAGGTCAGCTGCGACCTTCAGACCACCCTAGCTATATTCATTGACCATATTTGGGTTTTTGAAAACATTAACCACCAACTACTACTAACAAAATATCTCAGTATAAGCTTTGCTCAAAATACGGTACAGTGGTTCAAAAATAATCTCTTTGCAAGAACCTTTACTGGACAAGCAAGCACAAATGTCCTTGACAGCAGCCATTTCTCAGTAAGTGTCCCAGAGGGTCAGTATTTGCCCAGTACTTTTCTCATTATTGATTCATGACATCACTACAGCCATGTCCTCTACCAATGTGACTGTTTATGCAGATACAATTGTACTATCCTGGGAGGCTCCCTCTGCCATGACACTACAGTCCCACTTACAAGATGACTAAAATACTTTTTATCACTTGCATTATAATAATCTCTTCAATGTTAATGTCAAGAAAACAGCCACTGTGCTCTTTGGAAGTATACAAAAAAACTGACCAAAGACACCGACTTCTTCTACATTCACCAGACAATCAACCTATAGTTCTTGAATAAGACTACAAATACACAGGACTACTTCTAGACCAAACACTTGCATTAAAAAAAACACATAGAAGTTATAATAAGTATGATCAACATTCAGTTGAAAGCTGCTCAACCTCTTTCCATTTCACATGTGTAGTTAGAAAAGACATAGTGAAGATGTCCTGATATATAAATTGAATAAACCTTCTGCTACTCTGCAGCCAGTACTCAGCATATTCAAACCACTCTAAACTGTCTTTGTAAATTTATAAATATGTCTCTTCAGTTACTTTACAAAATGCAAACTACTTAACCACACTAGATCTATACTTCTGCTATCCACACTCACATTTAAAATCCTACACCCCAAATTTGTTTTGTTTGTATTCCAGGGTAGAGCATTTATCTCATTAGACCTTTTCACTGCATTTTTCAGTTATGTCCACAGTGTCTGGTTAAGGGACTTGCTCAGAGTCATACAGTTAGTTAATGCAGGCTGAGGGAATCACACGTTGAACCACTGGACCACAGGAAACAGCTTGTTATCAGCTCCTTAATCCTCTAATCCAACTTCCAGACAGTTGATTCCCTCTGATAAACAAGCTCTAAATCAAAACCTTCCCATATGCACTCAGGAAAACAACATCCTTACCCATTAAAGACCCAGGTTTAGTCTATCTATGTGTAAAAATATTCTTTAAGATAGTCCCCTCCAACTGGAAACATTTCCCTATAAAATATCAGGTAAATTACTCAATATATGCAAGTCCACAAAGAACTACTTCTGCACCTAAAAGATAGCTACAAATGTGCATTCTTCGTAGACAATAGATAAGTAGAGAAATATCATTCAGACTTGCCCCATGTTAATACAATCTCACCGACAAATGTAGGACTATTACCTGTAGAATGATAACATTTTTTAGACAGGATAACAACCTGGAACTCCTCTACATCCAACTTATCATTAAAAAAAACACTTATTATGTCATAGTTACCTCTTTGTCCTCCCATTGCCCATACCTCCCACCTGATTAGTATGTAGTCCCTATGAATTAGGCCAAACACCATTCACTTAGAGGACTTCAGCTATCCCTCCATCAACTGGGAGATTTATACATCCACTTATATGTATGTCTAGAGATTTCTGGACCTCATAAATACAAACTCTGGACCAGTTAGCCCATAACCCAACTGGGGAAACAAAATCCTGGAAGTGGTCCTCATCAATATTGTTTAGCTGTGTTCCCCACCAGTTGTAACTTCCTCTCTGGATAAATCTGATCATAAATTAGTAACATTCTCAATAAGACGTAAGCTGGAAGCATCTTTAAATACCTCAGTATTTGTGTAACACTGAGTGATGACCTGGCTAAATTCAACATCCCCCAAAACCTGATGATCCCACTGTGTATGAGGAATCCTTCATTGTGAAATTCTATGCAGGCATGAATAATAGATGCATCTGTCCCCCTTTGAAGTAAATAAACAGGCTCTACAATAAAACAAAAAAAAAACTAATAGCATGCAAAGATAAACAGGTTCATAGGTGTATACTAGGCTTACCCAACATATGAACTTGTTAAGCTTATCCATGCATGCTAAATGTGTCTGACAAGTTTAGGGACCTTAAGATAATTCTAAGGGGCATATGTAACTAAAGTGTGGGTGTTCAACCATTTACAGGCTGTCTCTGTCCATTAGGCACATGGGTGCTAGGCCAGGGGTTAATTTCTGATTCCCCTTCCAAAGGCACAAGTTATTGTTGAATTGGGTTAGGGAAGAACTCTGTTTCACATGGCTAGGAAGCCTGTTCCAGAGAAGGGGTAGTCTCTGAGACACATGCCTGTCCCTCGAACATGTCCTTTTTATGTCACAAGTAAGGTTTAAGTCCCTAGTGCAGTAAACTCTGATGCAATTTTGTTTTATAGACATGCAGAAATTCTATCAGCGTGGGATCCAGGGATGCTTTGTATGCCACGCATATATGAGAATACAGCTTTGAAGTGATCCATGTAGGATATATTTATGCTCTGTATTCTTTTTGTAAGTAACTTCTGTGGACGTTCCAGCTGTTGCATGGGCCTGGTGAGGTACATAACAAAGGAAGTGCTGTACTCAATGACTGTTCTAATGAGGGCTGACTACAGTGGAGTAGTGACTGCCCTGGACCTAGATGCCATACCCCTGCTTATAAGTTGTGCAGTGTAGAATGATTTCCTTACTGCCATAACCACATAATGATCAAAGGCCAGGTTACTGTCTTCACACATTCCCAAATCCCTGACTACTGAGTCTACACTTAAGGGGTGTGTTATCAGTGAGGAAGTTTCCAGGGGTAGCCGAATTCCCAAAGAGTACTATTATGCATTTCTTGGCATTGAGTTTTAGACCATGGCTCTGGCACCATTTATTTGTCTGAGTTAGCCCATCTTGGAGGATATTAGTGTCTTAGGGGATTCTATGACTGCACCTAGTTTACAGTCATCTGCAAACTTGGTCAGACAGAGGCCCTTATCATTGGCTTTGACTTCACAGAAGTAAACACCAAAAAAGAGCTGACCCAGTACACAGCCATGAGGGACTCTGCTAGTGAATAGCCTCTTTGTGGAGGTGTATTTCCCATCTTAACTTCTTGAGTCTTATCTGGGAGCCATCTAGACAGTAGATGACATAGGAGTTTATAATGAATTCCATGAGTTTGTCTACAGTGCCCAAGTAGGGCATTGTATCAAATGTCTTAGCCAGGTCAAGGTAGGCAGTATGCACCATTTTTTTACCCTTGTCCATTGCTTTGGTGATCTTCTCAAAAAAGTCCACCAGGCTGAGTAAGGATGACCTGCCCTTGATAAAATTAAATTGGGTTGGATCCAGTATCTGAAGATTTCCTAAGTCATTGTTAATTATTTCTATGACAATTCTTTCTATGGCTTTGAATACAAGACTAATCAGACTTATGGGTTTGTAGTTACCAAGGTCCATAAATGGCCTACGTTTTGTAGAGGGATGATGGTTGCAGTTCTCCATTCATGTGGCATGATGTTTGTCTGGAGACTATGGTTAAATAGTGACTCTAGTGGACCTGATATGTCATTTCATGCTATTTAGGAGGCATCCTCGGATATTGCCAGGGCCCATCAATGTACTATTCTTGGCCTTGGAGAGCATGTCAAAGACCTGCTCTCTAGTGATAGTAGGGGGATATGCTCGATGGTATTTCCAGAAGGGTGGCTTGAGGGGAGAGAGGGGTATAATTGGAGATGAAATGCCAGCCAGCAGATTTGCTATACCTTTTGGCTCAGTGTAGGTGGCTCCATTCACAAATAGTTCTCCACATTATTGTTTACTGCCTTTGAGGTTGTGGACATAGCTAAATAAAGTCTTATGGTTGTTCTTGTCCTGAGAGGCTATTTTTACCTCAGATTTGGGCCTTGCTAGACTTAATTGCCCTTTGAGCTTCTTATTTAGATCAATGAAAGATTCTTTATCCTGCTGGACATTGCATTTCTTAAGTTTTGCCATAACATTCTTTCTTTTCTTATACAACCTATTAATGTTGGGATTCCACCAGGAAGGCTTGATTTTTTTTTAGTTTGTTCTGTGCTTATTTCTAGAAAGCACAGCTATCTTTCTGCATCTATTAACATTATACAAGGAGGTCTCTGTGAACAATTCCCCAAAAGCAGAAATTTTCTCAGAGTTTTTTTTTTTTGGGGGGGGGGGGTGGCTTGAAAATTTTGCTAGGTTATCACTTAATAGTAGGAAGTTTGCCTAAGGCAAAGTCCCATGCCATATCCTTGCAAGTTATGGATCCCCCTCTATGATTCAGGAAACCAATAACAAATACATAAAAGCTTACTTAAGACACTTATTATTCAACCAAATACCATATTCAAGGGTGACTTTGATTACCGCTCTAAAAATGGAGAAGTATACATGACCTCAAACTTGCAGACATCAAGATTCCTGGACTTTGTCACCACAAGCACCTTTGACAAGATTGTCCATATGGCCACTAGGGACATGGACATACTGGATATTGTACTCATTAACATAAGAGAATGCTGAGCCTACCCTAGTGTAATTTCCTCTCTGGTAAGGTCAGACCATAAAGCTGTCCCTTTGAAATAAAACTAAAAAATGGGACCCCTCCTAACCCTGGAACAATTAGCAACTATTCAATGGTAATTTGGACATGGAGAAGTTCAAGAACGTCATCCTGTTTGATCAGGCTTGAGATGTGTTTGTTTTTGATGAAATTGAAACACCTCCATCTTTAGTCCCTTCCTGTGCAGTAGTTGGTCTAAATGTGTGGTAGGCATTGTAGCCCTGCACAGCTGGAGTGCTGTGTATGTCTTTAAATCACATCTTACTAACTGCCTAGATGTCTACATTCTCCAGGGTGAGGAGCGCTTGGAGGGAGTGGAGTTTTTTGATTAGGCTCATGACATTGAGCAGTAACCCCTTTAGATTTTCCAGGGTTGGTTTTGCTATGTTTGAAGATTTTTCAGTTTGGCATTGCCTAAAAAAGGCATGATGCCTGGAGAACAATCTTTTAGCCAATATTCATAAGCCTAGAGGGGACAGGTACCGACCATCATTGGCAAAGCAGCATGGTCTGTCGATTATATTCTCCCATGCTAACAAATTATTGTACCACCCGTTGAAGTGACACTGAAAACTAAGCCAATTTTTAAAGTCCATCATCTTCGGTTCATATTGTGACATCATCCTTGGAGAAGGTAGAATGCTGCTCAATGTTAGGCTCATACAGACATAGTGGTAACTCAAATGTCAAAAATAGTCTTGTTAAATTTAACAGGGAACTCCAGACTCTGATTAAATCAACCAAGGCTAGAAATGAAGTAAAAATAGCCACCAGGCAAGAGACAACTGTAAGATCTTCTTTCACTAGTTGAAAACATCAGAAACAATGCCCAGCACTGCACAGATCTAATAGTAAATTATATCACTTACTCAGAGCCTCAGGACATAGCTAATCTACTAGTAGATAAATTTAACTCTAACCTCACCCCCTCCACCCTATATTCTCAGATCACATACCCACATCTATACCCCCTCAAACTTTCCAAAAACAAATCCTCAAAACACTTTCAAGGCCAAGAAAATTACTTCCTTTGGGTCAGATAACACATCAGGCTGCCTACTGGCCATCCTTTAACAGGATGTGTCAACCCCCCTACAGAGGCTATTCAATATCAGCCTCCAAACAGGTTTTATGGCAAACAAATGAAGGATAGCAACAGTCATCCCTCTGACAAAGGTGTGGTGTCAATGGACCTGGGTAATTATAGACCTATACGTCAGATTAGCATTATCTGTAAGGCTATGCAGATGATCATTATGGAATTAATAAATAAGGACATAGGTAACCTACAAACCCTTGACCCAAGCCAGTTTGGTTTTGTCATCTGGAAATCATGCCTGAATAACCTGGTTAACTGTTTAAAAAGTTTATTTAAGCAATGGATGAGAGAAAATTGGCACATATAGCATATCTAGACATTGCAAAAGCATTTGACACCATCCCACACACAGGTATAGTTTTTAAACTCTCCCAGCTAAATGTTAATTCCTATGTAACTCATTGGATAGTAAACTAGCTCACAAACAGAACCCAGGAAATTAGGGTGCTCAGCTCTACCTCCTCCAAAAAACCTGCCACTAGTGGTGTACCCCAGGGTTCAGTCCTTTGGTAACTTCTTCTTGGCATTTACTTCTTAGAAGTCAAACCTAATGTTAAGGGTTTATGGCTGACCAAGTCTGCAGATTACTGTAAACTTGATGCCATCATAAACTCTCTGGAAGACACCAAAATCCTCCAGGAGGGACTTTCTCAAACAAATAGCTGGTGTTATAAACATGGACTAAACTCAAGTGCTAAAAAATGTGTAATAGTCTCCTTCAGCAAGCATGGCATACCCTGTAACTGTCATATTGACAACACATGTCTGAAAATCCCCTGCTGTAAGAAAGTCCTTTATCATTGTGCAGATTATTAGGAAAGTGTCTAGGTCCATGGATGTGATCATTCCACAATATTTGGCACTTATTAGGCCAATCATTGAATATAATGCCCCTTTCAATATGTACCTGTCCAGGCAATTAACACAACTTGAAGGACCACAATGCTTTCTCACCAAAAAAAATAACGGGCCAGAATCGTAAAAACTACACTGATCATCTCAAAGCCTTCTCCCTCTTCTCGGTATCATACAGGGTACTGAGGGGTGATCTCTGCCTATCATGTACTTAGCCTTAGCAAACCCTATCCTATCAGATTTACTATACATCCACAAGTCTAACGATGACATAAACATCCACTCAAGAGGTCTTAATATCTTCAACAACATAAATAGAACATGTTGGAAGGATATATATATATATATATATATATATATATATATATATATATATATATATATATATATATATATATATATCAGAGAATACCTCATCTTTGGAATTGTCTTCCTCTCCATGTAAAGCAAAGTGCTTCTCTTGCTCTACTCAAACATAATCTGGACAATGGGATGATAAACTGCAAATGTATCCCAGGTTTAGCACCCTTATCCCTTATGGATGGGGTAACATGTAAATGTTCTTGGGTAAACATTTCATGAGAATGCAGGGCTAAGTTTTTAAAGAACCTCATGGATCAGGTACCTATGAACCTATAAAACTATGAGATTTTAATGGTATCTTCAAAATAGTGATAGTAACCAAAATAATCTTTTTCGTCAGACTTATTTTTTAACAGTTAGGTATTATGCCACTAGATGTCACCAGAAATGTGTTGACTGTAAGTATGTTATTGTTTATGAACACAGTGTTTGTATCTTGGCAAATGAGTAACTCATAATAAGTTCAATAACTTTTATCAGGTAAACTCCAAAGGCTTAAGTCACCAAAGTATATAATTTAGAAAGGCATTGGAAAAATGTTAATCTAGGATTATGCATTATAGTGGAGCTAAATTAGCATAGTTCAATGGGAGAAGAGTATCTGTCTGCAGTACCGGTGACATGGTTTCAGGAATGGCCTGGACACAACCTTAGTAATACATTTTAATCCTAACCCTACCCCTAACCCTACCAAGTTTCTTTACTTTAAAAAAGTCCTTCCCATAACACTACCATTGCACAAGACAGCTTGGACACTCCCCCACACACAACCACACACACACACACACACACACACACACACACACACACACACACACACACACACACACACACACACACACACACACACACACACACACACACACACACACACACTAAATCTATCCCCTAACCTGACCCTGATCCTAACCCTAAAGACTCACAATCATACAAACACATTTAATCTATTCCCTTACCTAGCCCTTACTTTAACCCTAATTCACACACATTTGCATAAACACATACACATATAGTATACACTCCAATTACCTTTTTTGGCAATACAAATATCTGATGAAATGTTTGATGATAAACTGGATGTTTGCACCTGTTGTCGACCAAAGCAACAGTTGACCAAACAGATGGCATTCACAAACACACATTCACGCAGCTTCACTTCTGCCCAGACACACACACACACACACACACACACACACACACACACACACACACACACACACACACACACACACACACACACTCAAACACTAATACACCCCCATCCCCACGTCTTTGCTTAATTTTCTTGAGTTGCAAGTACTTCCATAGGAGTGATGGATGACTGCTGTGTTTTTGTGTTAGACATTTTTTGCTCTAAGAGTAAAATTTTACTCAGCCAAGGGATTGTTTGAATGGCTTGACTAACAGATCAGGAGGTACAAACATTTCTGGAGTGATCACATGATTAATTAGCATTAGCCACACCTCTGAACTGCCACATCAGCATGCAGTTTTGCCCATGAGACAGCCTTTTGCAAGGAAGCCCCACAAGGAGAAAGCCTTAGAAACAGAGTGTCTGAATGAAAAGGCTTAGTACAACAGGGGAAGCTATAGAACTAAAGCTTCTCTGTCACACTAAGCCTTTCTGAATCCCAGCCATAGTTTAACTGAAACAACTATGAGAAAAGTATGCTGGTAAACAGCGTCAGTATTTTACTTTGGTGTTGGTCACAAAGTCAGTCTCTACCACTGCAAAAACATCACCTTCAGCTATATAAAACAAAAAAGCATGCAACCATGTACTACTTGTATGATTTATTTAATATATCAATCAAAGGAGTTTCATACGCTAACAAGGTCAATTTTAACAATTTATATGCTGAGAAATTCCAGATGTACATGCTGATTTTAGAATGAACAGAGGTATCTGAGATGGGCTTTAACAAACTGTGACAACAAGCCTTTAAAAATAGTGCTACCAGTGCCCTTTATTTGCTTTCTGAGAAAGTTGTATGAAGAACAAGAAACAGCAATTAGAACCAAATACTGGATAACTGACTGTTCCAAGAGTGAGAAAGGAGTACAAAAAACTGTATATTTTCACCCTACTAATTTAGCTTATATGCTGAATATATCATGGGGAATGCTGGGTTACATAAATCAGCTGCTGTAATCAAAACTCCCGGGAAAGTATTAACAAGTTCAGATAACATGGTGATACCACTCTGATGGATGAAAGTGAGGAAGTGTTGAAGAGCCTATTGAGGAAGGTGAAATTAGAAAATACAAAAGCTGTCTTGATATTCAACACCAAAAAACCTTAATCTAGTCCAATTAGTGTTTGCATATAGACAGGGAAGGAGTGGATGTAGTGACTGATTTTATATTTCTGGACTCAAAGATCTCAACAGTGGGTGGCTGCAGTCCTGAAATTAAAAGATGCTTGCTATCAGGAAAGAAAGCTATGGCAAATCTGGATAACACTTTATAGAGCAAAGATATCACATTATCAATACAGGTCCATATAGTTTTCCCAAAAACAACATATGGCTTTAGTTGTCTGGAATATAAGTGAGGCTATGCACTTGAAAAATGATGTTTTAGAACTGTGACAATGGAAAAAAAAAACATTTGATATTTCCATGGACTGTATGTATATTAAATCAGTCAGTACTTACAGAAATAAGTATAAAGTATTCATTGAGAGACCTGATAGTAAAACTAGTACTCATATACTTTGGCCATATAATGTGAAGACAGGATTCACTAAAGAAGGCACTAATGCTTGAAAAGATTGAAGGCAAAAAAAGAAGGGGGGATGGGCAAAGCATTACTGAAGTAATGAATATGAATTTGCAAGAACTTAATTCTTGATGGACAGACCTGGCTTGGTAAAACTTTGAGGTCATGAAGAGTCAGACTTCACTAAATGACTAGCCAGCAAAAATAACATCAAAGGAGTTATGCCCCTCCTCTTTTTCTCTCGGTTCACTCTCTATGTGTGTGTGTGTGTGTGTGTGTGTGTGTGTGTGTGTGTGTGTGTGTGTGTGTGTGTGTGTGTGTGTATATATATATATATATATATATATATATATATATATACATGCACACATACATACCAAACAAACACAAACTGAAGGCCAGCTCACAGCCCAGTGCTAAAGAATAAGCAACTTAAAAACCGCCACTTGGAGAAGAGAGAAATATATTTAATACAAAAAGACCTTTAATTGTACTCAGCTTAGCACTTTCTCCAAGACTTCTTAAGATCCAAGTTAAAAAACAGTAACACTCCATTTAAATGCACAATCCCAGGAATTTGTCAAAATGCCCAACTCAAAAGGCTCACTCTAAAAAGGCCCTTTTCCCACAACATGCCCATTTGTGATTCTGAGATAAGGTTATTGTTTCATTATCAGCTAATTTACATGTCTCTGAATTGCATTCACTACCACAACATGCAGATCATTGTTGATCTTCACGTTGTGGTAGTAAACAGCTGCTTATGTAAGCGATGGCATTCCCCTCAGTCACTCTGCCACATGCACAAGTACACACAACATGAACGAACACACACACACACACACACACACACACACACACACACACACACACACACACACACACACACACACACACACACACACAAACATACACACACACACACACACACACACACACCAGTTCCTAACCTGTTTGCCCTCCTGTTTACTGTGCATCCCCAGAATATTTGAAGCGCCATTTCAGCACTTATCTAGAATGCTCTGGCAGCTAGTGTATCCCCCATCCCATGAATCTCCATATTGCCATGGTGCCATTACAGCACTTTAAGAGTAATTCCTGGTGTCTACTGTGTCCCCCCTACCCCCAATACCCATACTGTCATTGGTGCCCTTATGACACTTTAGGAGTATTCCCTGGTATCCAATGCATCCCCCTACCCCAAATCCCTGGACTGTTGCTGTTGACATTATGGTGCTTTAAAGAGTGATTCCTAGTGTCTAGTGTATCCCCCAGCCCCAGATTCCCATGCTGCTGTTGGTGTCATTATAGCACTTTAAAGAGCAATCCCTTCTAGTGCACCCCCCACCTGATCCCCATACTGCCTTTGGTGCCTTTACAACACGTTAAGAGTATTCTTTAGTGTCTGGTACATTCTCCCACCCCAATCCCCATATTGCCATTGGTGCTATTATACCACTTTAAGAATAATCTCTGGTTTAGTGGTTCCGCCACCACATTTGTGGCAGTGCTATGTTCAGTACTACAGTGTGGTGGGGATAGCTGTTTAAACTGGAAAATACCTCATTAGCATCCAACATGACCATAAGACTAGCCCTTCGCAGTGCTGCACATCTTCATGTTAGAAGACAATGCAGCACAGCGTATGGACAGTTGCTGAACTGGAGAAATGTATCTCAACACAGAGATGTACATTTCGCAGCACCTTCTTGAATCTTCCCAATATCTACCACATTTTACAAATAATGTGAAAACCTTACAGAGATCAATGCAATAAAAACTGAAATACACTCTAAATAAATATCAGCACTATTACATTATATACACAGCAGTAAAATATATATCTATGTGCGTTAAATAAAATCACAAGAAAGTTATCTGTTTATTAATCAATTGTTTCTTTAGTTTTCAATAATTTTTTTACATTTAATTGTCCATTTAAACTCAGTGGTTTAACAGCTTCATATCCTACCTGCTACATCAGTTCTTTTAATTCCAGATTTTTATTCAGGTTGACCCCTTTACCAAAATCTTTAACATCATCCAGCACCACAAAAAGTAATATCACAGTGAAAAAACAAAACTAACTGGAAAATAACAAAAACAAAAAGCCAGTTGAAAAACACTTTAATAAGATAAAAAGCCTTCAGTAAGTGCTTTTGTCTCGTACAATTCAATGAGACTTCTTCAGCCTGAAAGTAATTAATACAGGAGTGACAGTTATATTACAAAATGATCACATGACCCAAAGGTAGTTAATGCTTTAACCCTTTACGTTTTAAATACATAATAAAATCCTCACAATTATTTAAGCCACAGGGATAGCAAGCATTTAATCTCACTTGACATGAATATTCTAACCAGTCCAGCTCTTCTTCTGGATTTGACAATAATTCAGCATTATTTATGGTATCTAACATCAAAAACATAAACTCAGCTTTACAAATGCCATTCTTATAATGTCTGCTTAAAGAATAGCATATTTATGTTTATATATCCTTTCATACAATTCACAAGAAGTCCTACTTATATAAAAAGCTATACAATAAATGCAGAACGCAAGATAAACCACAAACTTCGACTTACAAGAAAACATACCATTTACATTAACTCTGTTATTATTTCTAACAAAGTGTGCAGCTTTAGTATATAAATAAATAAATGCACATATTAAAATTAAAACATTTAAACATGACCCAATATCACAAAAGTAAACTTTATAAAATTATGATATGAAATAAAATAGTTATCTAAGGAATAAGTGCAACCTTTATGCTTAATGGCTCTAATGTGTTCACAAATTCATTTATTTGTTTGTCTTTGTTTACCGGGAAAGTCTGACTGAGTAATATTCATTTTGAGCCAAGACTTGGGAAGAAAAAGCTCTATTTGCTTACATTGCATTATACTAAGTTCCAGTTAAACACAAATTAGTTACATTTCTATTTATGTTTATACACAAACAGTACTTACATTAATACATTCTAAGATTTTACAGAGGTGAAAGTTACTAAAGAGAAAGCCAACGTGCAGCATAGTGGATTGCAGAGACAGCAGTTTTGTGTAAAAATTGTTTTATCATTTCATTGAGAGATTGAGAGTATCCTGTTCAAGGAGAATATTTGGAGAGTATCTTATGGTGAGCACAAAGTCTTAACCTTCTGATGAGCATGTTCAGGACCAGAATTTCTTAAGATGTTAGAGGTTTTATTTATGTGAAGATACTAGTCCAGAGTTTAGCAGTGTATTTGGAGTAGAGCTAGTCCCTGCAACATTTGACTTATTTATAAGTAATAAGAATTTGTTACTAGAACAGAGGTCCCTTGCTGGATAGTAGGTCAGTAATAAGTTTGTAGTGTAGGGCATTTTTCTGGATGATGAATGAGTTTGTGTGCTGTAGTTAGTTGTGAATATGTTAGGTAGTTTTGTATTCAAGCCAGTTTCATTGCTTTAAATTATGACAATGATGGGTTCTGCAAGGGAGATTGGTGGCAAATTTAGCTATTGTATTGGTGGCAAGTTTCTTTCTCTGAGTATTGTTTACGTTTGTTAGGATAGAAGTGGCATATAAGAGACTCGCCAATAAAAAGGTGTTGGCTAGAGTTTTTCTTACAGTATCTGTAAGGATTCCATTGATCCTATAAAGGGAGCCTAACTTCTGGTGTGTAGATTTAATGATGTGTAGTTTATGCTGATCATATATGAGAATGACATCTATTATGATGCCTAGAAGTTTAGTTTCTGGTGTGTAGATTTAATGGTGTGTAGTTTATGCTGGTCATATCTGAGACTGTCATCTATTATAATGCCTAGGCGTTTACTGTGAGTTACAATTTCAAAGACAATATGGTAAAAGATTGCTTTTGATTTTGGAAAATATTTGAGGTAAAAAGCATTAACTTAGTTTTCTTGAGTTTGAGTAGGAGGTTTGATTCTTTCAGCCAGATTTCTACACAGGAGGAAGATTTTTGGGTAATGTCTTGGAGCTTATTTATTGTTGAAGTCACACATATAATTTGAGTCATCTGTTTACTGAGTACTTGAATACAATCACAGATTTTTTTGAATTTCACAGGGATGTGGTCTAGTAAACTGAATAGATTTTTCTGGATGTGAGAGTTAAGAAAGATGATACTGGGATTTCTGCTAGTATATATAGAAAAGAATGTAAAAGAAATAACCTTTTATATAGAGACAGTGTGCATCAGCCCCCCCCCCCATATTTATACTAAACTAGCATGGTAAGTGGAGGTGTGGAGGTTATTAATAAATATATTAAATAGGACACAACCCAGGATAGAGCCCTGAGGGACACTCGTGGTAACTGGTTGAAATGATGAGTAGGTTTGCTGCCATATAACAGCTTGTTGCCTTCCAGGTAAATAAATAAGAAACTACAACAAGGAGAATTATGAAAGTCCTATCAAGGACAGTTGAATGAGCAGGTGCTAGTGTGAAACAGTATCAAATGCTTCTGGCAAGTCTAAGAACATGATAAATTTATTCATAAAGTTTTCTAACAGTTGTACCAATATAAAAACTATCGTATGATTTGCAAAATGCACAATATATAACAGCTTCATATTTGCAATCAAAACTATATGTAAAACCACAACTTCCTTGTTAATAACTGTATTAGGTCCCCATAAATAAATCTACAAAATTTGCACGATTCACATGTATGTATTCCTTTCCCTGTGAAAATATCCAACCCTCTAAATTGGGAATTCTCCAAAATGCACTTAATGTGAGGACTCCTTTTACCAATAAAACATGGTGTATCACCAAACAATCTTCCTTAAAATTTCTGGATGACCATAAAAAATTTCCAGTTATTGCTGACAATAGTCTTAGCATAGTGGTTATCCAAACTGTAAGTCAAAAGAAAAGAATATGAAAATATGTTTGCATTAATGACAGCATCCTTACCATTGTCTAGACTCCCAAATCTATCCTCTGACAAAACTACATTCAAACTTTAAATGGGAACATAAATGTCTTGTCTACCACCAATAACTTCATAAAAAAAAAACAGAATATTCAGTTTTATAACCTATATCTAAAAGCATGTCTTTTAACACTTTAACCTATCTAAGAAAGTTTTATCACCTGTAATTAAAGTTTTATCCCCTGTAATTAATCTCAATAATCATATTGTGTGGTGGTATATATAAAATTATTAATATAAGTGGGTATCTTCATAGACAAAGCCCAGCAATCTGGAACACTTCAAATGCTTTAAAATTTATTTTTGCTATTAAAATAACCAGAGTGACTCCATTAGCACAAACTGCAAACTGGTTTTACCTTTACCATCATCAGGGCAACCTAATTAAGTCCTCCAAATACTTATTTATATGCAAATTGAATTCATCATATGACTTCTTGAAACAAGAAAGCATTTATTTATGTGCAAACTGTATTCAGAATGTGACCTTTTGAAATAAATCAATACAGTGGATTTCCATCATTCAAAATGTAGTAGTGCTTTAAATCTTATATTTGAATCAAATGTAATTCTTAAACAGAATCAGAAATATATACTAAAATTTACATTTCAAATGAATATACACAAGTACATAAAGATTTGTATTGTAGTATATATTATTTGCATTAATTTGTCATACATATCGACTTATCGATTGGATTACCATAAATTAATTTCTGTTTAACACATCCAATGAAGTGATCTGCAAATATATAAATATATATATATATATATATATATATAAATTGTTGTTGTCTTTTGGCTTTTCCCGGTTAGGGGTCGCCACAGCGGAACTCTGGTCCACTAATGATTGGCAGTAGATTTTCACGAATGCCGAGGTGTCAGCTTGACATTCAACCTTCAACGAAGGCACGCCCATTTACGCAAGTCTTTCGAATGCCCACCCAAACGTGGGGAGAACATGCAGACTCCACACAGAAAGCACTCCCCGCACTCCAGCTGGGAATTGAACAGGAGAACCTCTTGCTGTGAGGCAACAACACTACCGCTGCACCGCAGCGGCTGTCATACATATATATATATATATATATATATATATATATATATATATATATATATAGATATATATATATATATATATATATATACCTATAGTCAAATATTATTAGTAGTAATGAAGTCATATATATATATATATATATATATATATATATATATGTATGCATGTATGTATATATATATATATATATATATATATATGTTTATAGTCAAATGTTAGTAGTAGTAATGATAGTAGTACCATTCATTTGTAAATAACATTAGTCCTAATAAAAATATTTTACAACACTATATTCAACAAAATAAGCAAAATCTCAACATACTCCATAGTGTGTGTGTGTGTGTGTGTGTGTGTGTGTGTGTGTGTGTGTGTGCATGTGTGTGTGTGTGTGTATATATATATATATATATATATATATATATATATATATATATATATATATATATATATATATATATATCCTAGATTCAGCAAGCCAGAACTTTAATGCTTACAATCCAACTTCATGAAATATAGTTTTATAAATTGACTGTACATTTATTGTACAAAGATATGAACTGTTGGCTATATGAATATCATCCATGCGTTTTAAGAAATCTGTAGTGTTTCTAATGTGTAATCTAACCAAATTTAGCTATGATTTAAATTTTGCCTCTAAAAATGAACAGTTCTATAAGTAAACCACGACCTGAGGCTACTGGTCTTCCTGGTAGATTATCAAGTGACTTATGAATTCTGAGCAAAATATAACATTCTGTATAAATATAACATATGTACCCTCAAAAGGTCCATACTTAGTATCTCATTACACCTCTCTCTCCAATGTGTCTACTATGCATTTGCATAATTTTATACAAACAAAAAACATTTATTGTTGACCTATTGAACTATATCAATGTAAAATTATGTTACTAAGCTATTTTTTAATGCAACTTTAACTTTATGCATGTAACCCAACATATGTGATTATTTTTGCTATAACTGCTATTATATCAATATTGTTTAAAATTGTACTTGACTTGTTTAAAAATGTACTACTGGAGCTTTTCTCCTCGTGTCTCCACTGAAAATGGGCTACAAGCCCAGTTGGACAAGCCCGGTTAACAAATGCCAATAAATAAATAAATAAAATAAATTCTGTTATTTGGGTACTTCAACTATAAACTGTTCAAACGTGTAACCTGAAATAGCCTCCTTGTTTCTAATATTCTGTAAAATAATCAATAAATTTCTTAAAGTCATCAGTAGTATCGAAATACAGCCTCAGATAATCTCTGATCTGCTAATTGTTTTTGTACTCCAGTATTAGATTTCTAAAAATCTCACATTACTGCAGTTCCGGTCTTATATATGCCTTAGTTATTATGACTTTATCATTCTTTGTCAATATGTTCAAAGCATTTCATTCTTGTCTCTTTGAATTGTTAGCATTATTTCTAAACACTGATGACTGATTAAAGTGCATATCCCTAATGACATCTTTTCAAAGAATTTCATTGTATGGAGATGTGGTAGTTGAAAAGTGGATTTTTTCCAGAAAAATTGATTTCATAAGCAAATGCCTCCTTTTGTTTTTTACTAAACTAAAACCGTTAATTTAATAACAGACAATGTTTTTCTTACATCAATTACTGCTGTTTACTGTAGAACAATAATAAAGGATTAAAATTTAAACCTTTATTTAGTAATTCATTTTCAGTGCTATCAATAACATAAGAAGATAAATTAACAACGAAATCTAACTCCATGCCCACATTTATACTTTCATTTTGAACAGTGTTTCCATTTATTTATTTATTTTTTATTTATTTTACATTTGGTTATTGGGAAAGTCTGATTAGACACAAGTCCTTTTTTAAAGGATGCCCGAGGAGAAAAACTCCACATTCATGACATATTACATAGCACAATAAAACAAAAAGATATACATAATATTGATGGATCATCATCTTCTTCATCATCTTCTTTCAGCTTTTCCCATTAGGGGTCACCACAGCAGATCATCTGTTTCCATTTCTTCCTGTCCTCTGCATCTTCCTCTGTCACACCAACCACCTGCATGTCCTCTCTCACCACATCCATAAACCTTATCCTAGGCCTTCCTCTTTTCCTGTTACCTGGTAGCTTCATCCTTAGCATCTTTTACCCAATATACTCAGCATCCCTCCTCAGCACATGTCCAAACCAACACAGTCTTGCCTCTCTGGCTTTGTCTGCAAACCTTCCAACCTGGGCTGACCCTCTAATATACTTATTCCTGATCCTGTCCACCCTTGTCACACCCAGTGCAAATCTTAACATCTTTAACTCTGCCACGTCCAGCTCTGACTCCTGCCTTTTTGTCAGTGCCATTGTCTCCAACCCATATAACATAACTAGTCTCACTACCCTCTTGTAGACCTTTCACACTTACTGGTACTCGTCTGTCACAAATCACTCCTGGCACTCTTCTCCACCCACTCCATCCTGCCTGTACTCTCTTCCACACTCACCATTACTCTGAACTATTGATCCCAAGTATTTAAACTCATCCACCTTTGCCACCTCTACTCATTGCATCCTCACCATTCCTCTATCCTCCATCTCATTCACACACATATATTCTGTCTTAGTCCTGCTGACCTTCATTCCTCTTCTCTCTAGAGCATATCTCCATCTCTCCAGGGTCTTCTCCACCTGTTCCCTACTCTCACTACAGATCACAATGTCATCTGCAAACATCATAGTCCACAGGGACTCCTGTCTGATCTCGTCTGTCAACCTGTCCATCACCATTGCAAATAAGAAATGGCTCAGAGCTGATCCTTGTAATCCCACCTCCACCTTAAATGCATCTGTCACTCCCACTGCAGACCTCACCGCTGTCACACTACCCTCGTAGATATCCTCTGCCACTCTTAATGCTTCTCTGACACTTCCGACTTCCTCATACAATACCACAACTCCTCTCTAGGCTATATATGAATAATACACAAATGCTAATGCATATGATTTGCAATTCAGAAAAAATTATCATGACACAGATAATTGAGAAAATTAAGAACAATACATACTTGTCAATTGTTAGAGAGATGTAGAACAGTACATATTTTACAGGTGCTAGAGAGATGTAGAACAGTTCCTATACAACATGAGTCAAATTCTTGATCATGTTCATCATGTGATTCAGTTTCTTGGTTTATACTTCCTGCTTCTTCTTCTAAAAGGCCCCTAGTAACATTTAACCTTTTATGCATTTTACTTCACTTTCAGTATAATTTACTATAGTTTTATCTTTCAGTCTGCAATGTTAATGTTGACTTTTGCTTTCTTGCTGTTTATGGGTTAGTTGGACATACTTTGTATGACTGGTTATAGTTTGTCTTGTAACTAGACTTGAACTGTTTAATTGCATGCAGATGTTAGTGTACATCATGAATATGGCTGTTCATATGATACATCTTCATATAAGGTGCTAGTAACTATTTCTAAGATTAGTGATTTAGAAAATGCTGGGGAATCGCCTGCTCCTATGTATACAAACCCTTACACTGGACAACATTCTTAAAAGTCATGTTATCTTTCAAAAAGGTAACTGCAATACATCCAGAGTTGTTTATTTAGCAAAGTGTGATCAATGTCCAGCATATTCTATAGGTAAAATAGATCACTTAAAACATGAATTTATGAATACATCTGTGATATTGCACACCACAAAGAAACCAACACTTTATTTATTTATTTATTTAAGTATTTATTTATTTATTTATTTAACATTTGTTGACCGGGTTAGTCCAAATGGGACAGAGCCCTTTTTCAGTAGAGACCCGGGGAGAAAAGCTTCACATAAATACATACAAAGTAAATTGACTTAAAATAATATAAAAAAAATCTATAGCATAGACATAAAGAATAACAAGTTAACATAGATTGCAAATAGGATCAACAATTCAGCATGAGGAAGTAAACAGAAGAGTACAAGGAATAATACAGAATAGTGTCTTAACAATTTAGTTATATATCAAAATAAAAAGTAGACTGGCAGTGAAAAGAGGAAGATATGGCCAAGTATGGAAAGAAAAGAAGTTTAAGAAGTGTTGGTTAGAAGCAGATAGATTAAAAAAAGGTGGCTAGAAGTGTTACAATAAAGAAGAAAGGTAGAGTTACACTGAAGTAGTCGCATGAAAAGAGAATAGGATGCATTAGAGAGATGAGTCAGTCAGCAGGGAGATAGCACAGACATAGCACAAGAAGGCCCTGTTGTCTACAATAACCTGTAGTGATTTCCTAAAGTAATAAGGGATGTACCACTTACAATTACAGGTGTTTTAGATTGTAATCTGCTTCAAATGTATAGCTAAACCCTAGCATAAAAGGTAGATGTAAGTGTACAGTTAAACAGTAGTGGATAAGAAAGTAGCTGTAACACACTAGCTACATATGCTATAGAGGGATTTAAGCCTGTAGCTGCATTTCTCAAAGAAATAAGGGGACTTGAAATATATTTTCATTAATCTGGTCACTGACAAAACAGTACAGCTAAACGCTAGTAGATGAGACAGCAGCGGATATAAAGTACATGCATCTTTTTATATAGAGTGCGCCCAATCTTATAACTTTAGTATCCATGTAAGCAAGGGTGCAAGGTACAATGTATAGCTAAAATGCTAGTGGATGAGATAGCAGCTGTTACAAAATATATACATTTGTTATTAGTGTGCACCCAAGTTTGTAAACTACAGTATCCATGTAATCAAGGGTGCACAGTTAAATGTTAGAAAACTGTGTAAGAAACGTCATCATTAAGGTTAAAAGGCTAGACATTTGTTCATGTTTGAACCACTGTCAAGGTGTATCTACTGACTTATAGTGCATTGTTGGTGCTCGCAAAGGCTTCAAAACACACGCTTTGCTCTAAATATGTTGGATCAGCTGCATGGCAAGGGACTGCCGAAACTAGGAGTTTTGCATAGTCCTACTGTAAATGGAGATGGTGTGTTATACCTAGACCTATTTGTATACTTTTTATAGAGCACTAAGTCTGTTAATCATTATTTGGATTGTTCCACTACAAGGGTCTGATCTTACTCCACCCACCTTTAATATTTTAAATATTTTAAGCAAATGCGATGTATTCATGCTGCTTTGACATGTAAGTGGAAACTGACTTACAATGAATTAAGAACTGGGTAATGCATTTATATTGTTTAATAGCTACAGCAATTGTTGAAGTAACCTAAACCTACATTCTGTTTTTCCTTACCCTAATCTTTCTCTCCTCACCTTCTCCTTTCTAGGAAAAGTAAATCTAGCTTTTCCGCCCTAACCAGCCTGCCCCCAACCTTGGAACGGCATCCCACGCAAGCAATTTACTACCTGCAAATGACCTAAAACACACAACAAAACTTTGTGTAGTGTGTTAACTGCAAGGAACAAGGTTAATAACTCTTCAACCATTTATAGTGTTCAATCTGTAGATTTTAACTCTGAATAATACCGCTCAGAGGGTCCACAGCACTGATTTGAAATGTGTCCCATTATCTCCAGCAGCTAAGGCATAGGGTACTGCATAAAGTAAATATAAATAAAGCCAAGGTGCAGGATATCAGCTGACCCTACACCCTAGCATACCTTTCCTTTGGAAAATATCTGGGAAACCACAACAGATTGGCTCTACAACCTCTGCATCTGTGTGGGGCCCCACTTGGCTCACTCTGCTACCCTACCCTACCCCCATTTCCCACCCACCCCACTACCTCTACATTTATTCTAACCTCAAATCACCACATACAACCAATCACCTGTGACCATCCTAAATCCCACCCCTATTTACCTCCAACTCAATAAACACTAATCTAGTCAAAACCAATATGACACAAAACATACTCTACTTTCTTTCATCCCTCCTACTAACCCTCACAATCCTAACATACACCACATCCTCACACTGACACTTACCCCTACCACACAATAACTATCATACTACACATACCTCCACACCCACAAAAACTCAAACATATTTCCCTATATCTCGCTCTTTATTTAATCATAACAAAACAGAATATTTACAAAATTACCTTCCACCACCTAACACTAGAAAAACGTCATGTAAACTACACATAGATATATTACATGCAATCAGGCATTATGTATTATTAAAAAAAATCTCCTTACATCCAGAGATATTCACCCAAATCCTGGCCCAAGCAACCTTATATCCACATACATACAAAATACTGACCTACTCATCATAACCTAAATGCTCGCAGTATATTAAATAAACTGCCTCAATTTCATGCATTCCTAACACACTACTCCCCTGACATTCTAGCCATAACTGAGACATGGTTAAAACCCAGCACACAAAATGAGGATATACTGCCTCCAGGATATAATATCATGAGGCTTGACAGAACAGGAAAAAAAGGGGGAGGTGTAGCAATTGTCTACAAAAATACACTTCTTATGCAACCCCTGCCAACTTCTCCTCCTAAATTTAATACCACTGAAATCATAGGCTCCCTGCTACAAATTAACAAGAAAAAGAGCATCAATATTCTCTGTGCATATATACCCCCAGGGAATAACTCAGCAATAATTGAGGAGATGCTACAATGGATAAAATACACCCTCCCAAAAGAAACTATTCTTCTGGGAGACCTGAATATTGATTGGCTAGCCTGCAACTCCAAAATCCCCACCAACTACATAAACCTATATGAGTTCTCCCAGCTTATTTCAGAACCTACTGGAATTGATAAAAGATCTCAAAAAGAATCTATACTAGATTGGACCCTAGTGAACTACCTTGAAAAAAACTGCCAAACCGGCTGCCTACTAGACAGCCGTAGTGACCACCTACCAACATTCCTCCTAAGAAAATGTACTAACTCACACAAACCTACAATCTTTAGACAAGTCAGGAATACTCACAAAGTAAACTCGGCCGAACACAACAACTTATTTCAAAACTGAAACTGGGAACCACTACGCTCCCTCGACTTGGACCAAGCAGTAGATTATTTTAATACTACATTCACTAAGATCCTATACCAAATAGCCCCCATAAGAACAATTAGGACTAAGCTTCACTCAGCTCCATGGCTTACCAAGTCCACTAGAGCCCTACTAAAATCCAGAGACAATGCCTGGAAATTTTGGAAGACAGACAGCACAATTCTTTCCAAACAAAATTATCAAAATCTTAGGAACCAGGTCAAACAACAAACCAAAATTGATAAGCAGAACTACAATCTAAACATCCAAAATAAACATGCTAATAACCCTCAAAAATTCTGGCATGCAATTAACTCCCTGCTAAACCAGGAAAAACCACCACACCTACTCCCACCTCAACCTCCACAAATTCAGATAGCGAGATAGCCTCCAAATTCAACCACTTTACTGAATCGATCATTTCTCTATCTACTCAACTATCCAAAAATAACTACACTCCCATGCCAACAGCCCCCAAACACTCTTCTCCCCTCACTTTCACCACGGTCCAAACCTCTACAATAAAGAAATACCTCCTATAACTGAAACCCACTACTCTTGCAGCAGATGGCTTACCAGCACATTTCCTAAAAATGGCTGCAAACTCAATATGCTACCCAGTCTCAATCCTTATTAACCGATCTATACAAGAATCATACATCCCTCGCCTTTGGAAAATATCTTACATTATTTCCCTTCATAAGGGTGGAACCTCTTGTGATTTCTCCAACTACCGCCCCATAGCCATCCTATCTCCCCTATCAAAGATACTAGAAAAATGCATGCACTCCCAAGTTATGCATTTCCTAACATCAAACAATCTCCTCTCCCCTACACAACACGGTTTCTGCTCACACCATAGCACAACCACAACCCTTCTCTCCTTCACACACTTAGTGAACCAGCATAGGAACAACAATAGATTTGTATCTGCTATATTCCGTGACCTCTCAAAGGCATTCAACATGGTTTCCCACAACATACTAATAGACAGTCTAACCTCTTTAGCCTTCACCCCTAACACCATTAATTGGTTCAGAAATTACCTTTCTGAGTGCCAACAAGCTGTCCAGTGGCAAGGAGTCTTATCACCCCTACTCCCATCCACCATTGGTGTTCCCCAAGGCTCTATATTGGGCCCACTACTCTTTTCTATCTTTACTAACAACCTATACACCTCTACCCTGCAGGCCAACCTAATCCAGTATGCAAATGATGCCACCCTAATCTGCTCAAACTCATCACTCCCTGTCCTTCAGCAGCCTACCCAGGAATCTCTTACCTCAGTATAAAACTGGATCTCTAATATTCAACTCATCTTAAATCCTAACAAAACAAAACTACTTCTATTCTCCCCAAACAAATCTAAAACCTCACCAATACCTTTCTCTATCTCTTCCAATAATGGTACTGTCATTTCACCCTCCATCCACACCAAGATCCTTGGCATGGAAATTGACAATAACCTCCAGTTTGACATCCACATTTCTCATACTATAAAAAAGGTGCACAAAAAAAATGGGCTCCCTATATAGACAAAGAAACTTTCTAACAGACCATGCTAAAATCATGCTAGCTCAAACCCACCTTCTATCTACACTACTCTATGCAGCCCCAATTCTCACTCATGTCAGGACATCCAAGCTGGTCAAACTCTAGTCTTGCTATAACAAAATTGCCCAGTTTGCTACAAACTCCCCTTTCAGAACCCATCATTGCCTACCACTTAAGGAACTCCAGTGACTTGAACTCCCACATCTACTACTCTATCACCAACTTGTCATAGCCTACAACACCCTAAAACAACCTGAAAAAACTCATGCACTGAAGCAACTGCTTACCAGCTACACCCCAAATCGCCCACTCTGCTCCGCCAATAAACCACTTCTCACTGTTACCACTGCTAACAACACAGCCATCAAAGCCTTATTCTCACACACTATAGCTAAAATTTGGAATAATCTCCCCTCACCCATAACTGCTGCAGCTAACTCCAACCAATTCAAAAACACCCTTAAGGCCCATCTCGTACACTCCTGGCTTTGTCCATGTCTCACATAGTGTAAAACTCTAATCCCTCTATACTATCCCTACTACTATTGTTTTTGCCCAGTTAGCAAGATTTCCTCAAATGAATGAGGGGTGGGAGGTTGGCATAATGGTTAAGGTGCTTACCTTAGAAACACAAGGTGCAGGGTTTGATTCTGACATGGGGTAATTGGCTAGGCTTAATATGGTCCATAAGGGAAGTTAGCCTAGTATGAACCTATGACTCCCAAACGTAGAGTTATACATAATGTACTCTCTACCTATTTGTGCTTTACAAACAGAATGTACATATGTAAATAGACATAAACTGAATAGTCAGTATGGCTTTCCATCTCTCACTCGACTAGTCAAGTAGAACAAAAGCGTGTACTTCACTTTGTATACTATCAGCATGGTAGTCAAATACCATTTTTAATGTATATACTGCTGTGATGCCCTATATGTCTTGTGAAACTTCTTCTCTATCTCACTTGATATGAAATGTAGAAGGTCAATAATTTGTAGGAATCTCTTTCTGTCTTTCATCTCTCGCTATATAGAAAAATAGTGAATACTGTATGACTTCATTCACTTTGTATAATATTTTAAATTTTTACTGCTATATATAAATATATACTATTATATAAAAATAAACATTCTACAGTCTGTTTTGGTTTTAAAAGGTTTTCCTTTGGGATTTTAGAAATTATTAACATTAATCTTGGGGGAGGGCATGACTGGAAGTGCTGGTTTTCTTATAGAGAACTTTGTCTACTTTAGTTTAGCGAACAATCAGATGATCGAACGCTGTTAGTTCGAATATTAAATGTCAAACCGGCAAAATAGTGAACGTCCGGAACAGCAAATTTTTTCCAAGGGAAAGAAATCGCTGGGCCGGCCGTCCAGGTTGTGCCATTTCCTTCACTGTAGTGAAATCTCAGAGTTGGTATATTTAAGTAGGGAGGGTGTGGGGGGCACAGCACCCCAAATGGGGGTATGTGGGGAGTGAAGCTCCCCACTTCATTTAGTTTTTAGTGTTTTTTTTTTTTTTTTTTTTTTTTGGGAACAACGATTTTTTTCCCAGGGAAAAAAAAAAATCACTGTTCCGGTCACTGTTTCGAGTTTTTGCACTTTAGGGGTCGATATAACAACGTTCGATCATCTGATCGTTCGTTGTTATAATATAGACCTGAGAACTTATGTGGCAGCATAGACTTTGTGCTACTTTTTCTCCAGGTTTAAATGAATATGTATTCGATTGCACCAGTGCTTAATATTAGGGCTGATAAAGTGTAAATATATTACTTTGTTTTTACCAGTGTGCTTTATTTACCAACAGATTTGCACACTAAATGATGTTTCATGTGTTATGGAGGCCTGTGCCTTTAAGAAAAGTTAATTTACCCACCAAGTGTCCTGTGCACTTGTCTGCATCGAAGCACTGCCTTTTCAACAGTATAAAAAGTGTTGGCTTATCTGCTCGTGTTATTCTAATGAAGACTCTCTGTTGAGGCGAAAGCACCCAATCATTTCATTTATCATTTTAATAAAAAATGTTATTTTATAACCAGTTCTCAGTGCATATCATAAAAAAAGTATTAGCTGACAGGTTCTACTATGAAACGCTGACTTCTTGAGAATTGGTGTGTCGAAAGGATGAAAAAAATGCCCACAATCCAAAAGGGTGAGAAAATCATTTTTAGCTGATTTTCGGGGGGGGGGGACAAACTTCACTACACCCCCCACACACACTGCAAATCTATATATACCAACTTCATGGTCACACCAAAAAGGGAGAAATCTCCCAAGACAAGTAAATAATTGCCAGAGCAGTTTCTTAGTCTGTACAATGCCAGTGATTCCCCATAGGGAAATGGTGCTCAGTGTTATGCCATTCATCCTTTTTTTCAGGGTGCTACCAACACTTGAGCAATTTAATCTTGAGCATGTGTAGGAGAGCCATAATATGCAAATAAAAATGTCAAAATTAAAATAATAAAGGCATATCTGTAGCAAAAGATAGGGGAAACACAAATCTTAGCTTAATTTAAAACATTGTCTGCACAAACAAACCTAGCCACTCACATGCAACACAAGGGGGCCCCCTTTTTCCTATTAGTTGTTCCTCTATCTGAAACACCATTTGCATCATGGGACTGCAGTTATGATACTTGTTGTAGCTAAATAGAAGAACTCAGTAGCTCTATACTGTCTGAAGAAGCAAGCAATCAGATAATTATGTTATTTGTCAGTAAACCATGCATTCTCAACATGCAGCACCCTCCTAGGAAATTCTCCCTTGATCCTCTCCACAGACTCTTTGATATTTGTAACTGTAATCTACCTCTTAGAAGCAGTGCTATTATACAATTCAAGCAATCTTAATTTCAAGCTTATTATATTGTTCACAGTGAAGTAATCACATAGCTGGCTTTAGGCACCAGCAAACCCTGTGGTCGCTGGGGGGCCCCTGGTCCTGGGGGAGCCCAACCACAGCAAGTTTTCTTATCTTAATATTTTGTAACATGTCCGTCAAACTAACAAAATCTACTACAGCAATATTGTATACTTAATAAATCAGGTGAGTAATAACTCTTACTTATATCTCCCATAAAATTAAAAAATATCTCTGGTTATAGTAAAAGTGGTTTAGGAAATAACAGGCTTCACAATTCCATTAAATATTTTACAATTGACACGGTGCCCCTGGTTTAGTCAAACCCTGCTGGAAGACATTCTGTCTACTAAAACCAACAGCATAGCCAGCTTTAGGTACTTGCAATACCTGTGGCTGCCAGGAAGGGCCCTTAATCATCCTTGACTGTGTGGGCCCCCACAAAAGCTTCTGCTGTTTGGGGAAAATGAGGAAAAAAACATGTATTAATTTTCTGATTATGTTCTTTAACTGCAAGGCTGTGATATGACCCTATTAGGATAAAGCTGATAATGAATATGAGTAAGGTAAGCACTAGAATGATCAGCAGCCCACAGTGACTGATGTCTATGCAAATCCTGGATTTTAAGAAGAGCTGATGCTTCCAATCTTTCAGGGTCAGTTTTTTTTTCTTTCAGGCAATTTTATAAATACTGGTAGAAAATACAGTTGTGTAAAATCTTACCGTAACAGTAGATGTCCTTGCCTTCACTGCTGCAGTATTCCTTACTAATGGGGATTCCCTGCCATGAAGCCCCCCTTCTGTCCAGTTTATAAAAGTTTACCCATTGCTTTAAGGTACGCTGAACGTCACCTGCGCACCCCTTGCATAAGGTAGGGCATAAAGGTGAAGTTCAGGCATACCATCCTCAGAACAGATTGCCCCAGTAGGAATAGCAGTCCAAGGAAAACCAGGGAGAATCTGCACAGCCAGGAAGGGAAAAAGACCAGGGTGATGGAGGGAGAGTGAATACTGCAGCGGTGAAGGCAAGGACATCTACTGTTATGGGAAGATTTTATACAACTGTACTACTTCCTTACATTCACCTCTGCAGTATTCCTTACTAATGGGAGAGTGCAAAGGCTCAAGAAGAAACCTGGGAGGAGGAAGCAGCAGAGCCCTCCAAGAAGCCATGAAGAATGGCAGCAGCAAAACCAGCTCTAGCCCTGGAGATACCATCCAACTGGTAATGTTTGGTAAAGGTATGGACAAAAGTCCAGGTAGCAGCTTCAAAAATGGAATTAACATCTAAGCCTTTGAAAAAAAAGCACCAGAAGAAGCCACAGCTCTAGTGAATTGAGCCTTTATAGAAGAAGGAAGGCTCTTGCCATGAAAAGTGTCTATATACATCTAAGGTATGTAGCACCCTTCCACTGTCAGATTGCGGAGAGGGGAAAAAAGTAGGTAAATTAATTGACTGATTAAGTGACAACTCATTAACCACCTTGGGTATAAAAGGATTAGTATGCAAGGACACCTTGGTCTCATGAAATATCAAAAAAGGTGGGCAAGCCATAAGGGCTTGCATCTCAGGTACCCATCTGGCAGAAGTAAGTGCTAACAAAACAACTGTCTTCCAAGAACAATGTTGCAAGAAAGCTAAAACTGCGGCTCAAGAGGAGCCTGAGTCAATTTTTCCAGAACAAAATTAAGATCCCAGGGAGGAGGAACAGGCTTCCTGGGAGGTCTAATATTAAGGATGCCTTTAAGAAATTGCTTAGCCTCAAATCTAGAAGCTAACAGGGGAGTTAAAAGCAGACAAGCAGAAAGAGCAGATAAGTGGGCCTTAATAGAGGAATAGGCCAAACCAGCATTGAGCAACTCACACAAATAAGAAAGATCCAAAGGAACATCCACAGAAAATGGGTCCAGGTCACAAGAAAGGCACCAAATAGAAAACCTCTTCCATTTAGATAAGTAGGATTTCCTAGTAGTAGGTTTCCTGGCCTCCTGCAGGACCTGCAGCATGTCCTCAGAGAAAAGGTGTCTATGAGGAATCAAAACCCTATTACCCACAGTGTCAATTGAAGCATGGACAGATGGAGATGGATGAGAGACCTCTCGTCTTGTGTGAGGAGATCCACCCTGTGAGGTAACTTGTAATGATTGTCCCTGGCAAGATCAGAAGTAGAGGGAACCAGTGCTGTCGTGGAAAAAAGGGAGTCACCAACAAGATTTTGGGAGCATCCTGTTGAATTTTGAACTGACTCTCAGAATGAGAGGAAGGGGAGGGAATGCATAAAGAAACATCCCCTTCCAAGAAAATGAGAGTGTGTTCACCTTCCATACCAGAGGACCTGGGACTCTGGCACAAAACAGAAGAAGTTGTCTGTTCAGAGGGGAGGCAAAGAGATCTGCTTGAGGAGTACCCCACTGGTGAACAATGTCCAGAAACATGTCCCTGTGAGGCATCCATTCATGGGGTTGAGTGAAGGACCTGCTCAGATTGTCTGCCACAATGTTCTGATCTGAAGGAATGTAAACTGCCTGAAGAGTCACACGATATTGGCTAGCCAGATCTCATACCAAACGTGCCAGCTGGCAAAGACAGTAGGATCTCGTGCCCCCCTTTTGTTTACATACCACATGACAGTGTGGTATTGTCCATGAATACATTGAGAGGCCTTGCAGAGAAGAGAGGATGAAAGGCCTGAAGAGCCAGCATAAGATGTTGATGTGCTCCTTCCGCTGATGAGGCAACCACACTCCTTGAATCTTCAGGGAGCCAAATGTTGCTCCCCATCCCAAATCTGAAGCATTTGTGAAAAGATCCTGAGAGGGAAGTGGAGGCTGAAATGGGAGCCCTGGATTCAGAGACAACTGCTGAATCCACCACAGAAGTTCGACCTTGAGACATGGGAGAAGAGGAACAGGAAAGTCTTGAGGATGCACATGCTGAAGCTACACCTACTTCAGAAACCACTGGAAACTCAACTTCCTCATGTGGAGTCTGGCCAGAGGAAGCATTGCAATGGTGGAAGCCATGAACCCCAGAGCTCTCAGAAACTCCCTGGCTGAAATGGAGGCCAAGGGAAGAAGAGTTTGAAAGAAAGAAATGAGAGTTAATGCCTTTGGAGGAGACAGCATTGGCACTGTTTGAAACCTGCAACCCAGAAATACATGATCTAAAAAGGAGTCAGGGAAGACTTGTTGAAGTCTATTGTGAACCCCAAGCTCTGAAGAAGAAAAATGGTAAAATGACGATTTTGCAAAAGGACCTCTGGAGAAGATGCCTGAATCAGCAGGTCATCCAAATAAGGAAATATTTAGATCCCTTGAAGCCTGCAAAAGGCAATCACAGGAGCGAGGCATTTGGTGAACACCCTTGGGGCAGTAGAAAGGCCAAAGGGCAAAGCACAGAACTGAAAATTCCAGGAAGCAACAGAAAAACGCAAAAATCTCCTGAAAAGAGGATGGATCAGAATATGGAGATAAGCATCCTTGAGGTCCAGAGACACCAGAAAGGCCTGAGGGAGCAAGAGAGGAAAAAGGGACTGAAGGGACAACATCCGAAAGGAAGGCACCTTTAGAAAGGTGTTCAGATGGGAGAGGTCTATATTAGGTCTCCAAGTACCTTCTTTCCTGGACACTAGAAACATTCTTGAATAAAACCCTTTCCCCCTTTGGGTCACAGGCACTTTTTGAATAGTACTCTGAGACAAGAGGTCCTGAAGAACCTCTGGGAGAAAAGGAAGCTATTCCCAAGGCGGCTGAGGAATGCCCATAAAAGGAGGGCAGGAAATCCAGATTATGAAGTACACTTAACAAATAATTGACAAAACCCAGGAATCCTGGGTGATCAGGAGCCAAACAGGAAGAGAAAGAGAAAGGCAAAGAGTCAGAGGAATGTGGGTGGGAATGGGTGGATAGTCAGACAGTACCAGGTTTGTCAGGAAAGGAAAGCTTAAGAATCCCTGCAGTCTGAGTGGCCTTAGCAGGAGAGTTGATTTTACTACCATTTTTACCGTCAGAAGGAGGGCGAGACTGCCTACGAACAAAGGCTGGCTTAGAAGGGTAGTTCCATTGAAATTTAGGCACAGGAGAAACACAGACATGCTTAAGCTCCTGTAAAGCCTTCCCCTTGTCCTGAAGAGACTTAAATAAACCAGCAGCTGCTTCATTAAACAAAAGAGTATTATCCAGAGGAGCATCCAGCAACTTAGCCTTAATATCATCAGACAAAGGTTGAAGCCAAAGCCAGGAATATCTCCTCAGAACCGAGCCAGAAGCAGCAGCCCTTGAAGAGGCATCTGCAGCATCATAACTACATTTGATATAATGACGAACTACCTGAGAAGAAGTCCCAAGCAATGAAAGAGCAGAACATTTAGCCTCAGAGTCTGGAAGATCAGAAAGAACCTGACAGGCCTGACAAAGAAGAGCCAAGACATACCTAGAGATATGGGCTTGATAATTAATATCCCTAAAAGCTAGGGCAGAGAAAGCTTACATTTCTTACCCAGCCTATTTGTGGTCCTACTGTCCTTGTCAGAAGGCAGTGACTTGGATGAAGGAAGCAATTGAGATGGCTAATCAGAAGCTACAGACACCACAGAGGGGTCAGCAGCAGGACATTTAAACAAAAAGGAACAATCCTCAGTCACCCTGTAAAACCTATCAGACTTTCTGAGAGTAGGGGGAAGAGAATCCAGTGCTTTAGAGGCAGTGGAAAAAACATCCAATAAAGCAGGCAAGACAGGGGGAATGGTCACAGGTTTAGGAGATTCCATTTGCAGTAACTCATAGTACCTCTTATGGATATTCAAAACCTGGGCACAATCCCACTTAAAAAAGTCCATCATCCTAGAGATCGTGTCCCCAAAGGAAATTTCCTCAGAGGGAGGGATTATCAAGAGTATGACAATCCTCCTCCTCAGACCTGTAGTCTAAAGGAGAAGGAATCTGGGCAGAATAAGCAAAGGACTCATCATCAGAAAACACCTCAGAAGAATAGAATTCTCTGGGCCTTTTAGGGGAAGAGGTGGACCAAGGAGGAGCAGGAACTGAAACCCCTTGAGGAGGCTGCAATGACAGTAAAGCATTAAATAACCCCTGAGTAAAGGCCTGCCACTCACTTTGTGGATCCCTAAGAGCAGAAGAAGCATGGTTAGCTTTCTGTTTCTTCTTCAAAGGGAGAGCCGTCCTGGAAACCTAAGAAGGTCCAGAGTCAGGATGGCATTCCACAACTGCAGTAGGAACCTCTTCCCAAAACAGAAACTGCGGAACTCCACTAGACCCCTCAGAAACAATCAACTGTGATTCCCTCTGAACACCCAAAACAGACGCCTGCAAAGCCTCGTCAGACGTGCTGCCTCACAGATCCTCACCGGTCTCCAACTCAGACATGGTAAAAGAAGCTGACAAAACAATCGGGTGAGCCTCCAGGTGCATAATAACCTCAGGAGAAACTCCCAGCAGAGGCTGGACAGAGGAAGATTCCAGTCTTACCTTATGCACCTTCTTCTTCCCTGATGGCTGACCCTCGGGGCAGGAAGTTTCATCCATAGTACCCGCAGCAAGAAGTTTAAGTCACTGGTTCTCAAGGTGCAAGGAAAAGGAAGAAAGCCTACTATGAAGAGTTTTGGGGACAATTATCTGAAAAATTGAATAAGACGTATGGTCGTGAGCAACACCAAGGCAAAAAAGACACTTATCGTGGTGGTCTTTATGGGGAATCAGTCTCCCACACTGGCATTTACCCTTCCTGGATAACATTAACCGCAAACAGCACTAAACAAACAGAAAAAGTAACAAAAAACCCAACTGGGTACTTATCTGCAACTGTGAGGACTCCAGTAAACAGGAGTAAACACAGAAAAGTCAATAAACAGAAAAAAAAATGGTAAAAAAAATGGATGTATGCAACAGACCAGTGGTTAAAAAAGCATTCGGACTGGGGGCAAAGAAGTTCTGAGGATGGTATGCCTGAACATCACCTTTATGCCCTACCTTACCCAAGGAGTGCGCAGGTGGCGTTCAGCATACCTTAAAGCAATGGTTAACTTTTGTAAACTGGCCAGACAGAGGGCTTCATGGCATGGAATCCCCATTAGTAAGGAATACTGCAGTAGTGTATGTAAGGACATCACCAGATACTATAACTCTGAACTTCTTTGCTGAAAAATTCAGTACAATACCAAAATTAATAGCAGAATAAAGGCTCAAATCAGGAACATGTTTTAAATATTACTCTAACTCACTTAAACATTTAATAGAATAATACCTTTTGCATCAGCATGCATTTTTGGACATTAAGAAATATAAAGCTCTAATGTCTGGATTTATTGATTGTTTGTAATCCTGAATGATTTACCTGCAAAACTATGAGCAAAATCAGGGAAGGTCTGTGAAATCAGAGACAGTGATGGGTATGCATTACTCCTAACTGAGGTAAATAAAAGTGACTCACACTTGCTGCTGTTTGATGACTGCTAAACAGCATTCACTCTATGGCTTGTGTTTCTGAGGGTGTGTGTAAAAAATATCACTGAATTTTATCTGTGCATATACCCAATAATGCCAGGACACATACATTATTATTCTGGGTATCATTAAAAATGTAGCTAACAAGCAATTATATTTCAAATGTAATGCATAAAATATATCACAGAACATACAGACACTTTGATCTTCGAGAAGTCTGGGGGCCCCCACTCCCCAAACTGTATAAATTGATATAGGGGGCTCCCTTAATTATCGTTGACTGTGTGGGGGCCCCACAAAAGCTGTTGCTGGTTGAAGAAAAATTAGAAAAATTGTATTAAATTTCTGATTATGCTCTTTAACCTGAACAGGGCTGACCTTGTTGGGATAAAGCTGATAATGGTCTTTGCTATCAACCATACTCTAAAACCAGCCCTGCTCAGATGTGTGTGTCCCAAAAGCTGCTGTAGGTTATGTGGGGGAGGGGAGATCATGTAGTTATTAAATCTTTAATTTTCATCACAGTCAAACAATAGAGGTTTGAATATGAGGTCATTATAACTTGTGTTTGGCTGAAGACAGTGTGGTCATTTTTTCTTTTACTTTTGTTACAGACTTCAGCGGTGTACAAAGAAGGATACTATGGTTTGTGTAGAGGCAGCACACTGTCTAGGAGCAACAAGGTAGCATACACTACTGTAATCATTTTTTTCACTTTCACATCAGGCATGTATACAGGTAGCTGCCTTTGACAGGCTTGAAGAATGTGGAAGCATGCTATGTATATGAATGTAATCACAACACTGAATTTCTTTCCTTAATCTTAACTTCTGTGCATGCCATTATTTGATGAAAAGGCTATGGAGAAAGAAATAAAACAACTTTAAAATGTATTTCAGAGCATATAGACAATTATGGCTTCTTGAAAAAGCTAAAGTAAGGCAAAATGTGAGAAATGAAAAAAAGTAATGTACATGGTATATGACAATATGGGGGGAAACACAGGGGAGGACTGGAGGGTGTTTGTGTGTGTGTGTGGGCTGAAACAGTTGGCCTTGGGTACCATTTCACCTAAGTCCAGACCTGTACATAGAGTTGCTATAATGTATCACTGTTGCAGCTAAATGGAAGTAACTGTGAATGTCCCTCTGTGAGATGGGCAAACATAGTCTAGTACATAGCCCTGTTGTTCTATAAGAACATTGAAGCTACAGGTCAGTCTGTGTGTAGTACTCCTAAAAGTTTGCAGCATGAACTAAAAAGTTGCTTAGGAGCGTGGCAGTGAAAGGTGATATTTAGACTGGAAATGCCTAGGGGGCCCCCAACTTGACATTTGCTGGGGGCCCACAAAATGCTAACACTGGCCCTGAGTAATCATATTAATGTCTAAAGAGTGTTAGTTTGTCACTGATTTGTTTACACATGGAAAGTTATTGCTGAATATGTTTATGACCTTTTAATTTTATAAAGACTTGGTTGAAAAAATAATTCTTAATGTACATTAAGGCACTTCAGGGTATCAACAATGTGATGCTCGCATGCCTGTTGTAGAAAGGTTATGGCTCTTCATGATTAGTATTACTATTTGTGAACGTATACAAGATCACACAGCAACAGGGAGTTTGACATACAGTGATGCTTATATAATAATAGTCCTCGTTAAAAAACAATACAAAATGTTGCATGGCATGTATGTCTGTGTTTGTTTGTGTGTATACATGCACATGTGTGCATGTGTGAATAAAGCTTTCTGCCTCTTTTTATTTCTTTTTCTCAATACAGTAAACTCTCAGTTAACCAGTGCCCATAGGGATTGGTAGATGCCAGATAACTGTAGTTTCTGGTTGCTTTAGAGTTACTATTAAACATAGGCCTGACGAATACTGTACCCTGCACTATTTGTTTGGTTTGATTTCTATTCATGTTGGGGAGAGATGAAATGTATTCCTATATTCCTTTTTAAAACTCTAAAACTCTAAAAACGTAAGGTATGTTTCTGCCTGGGGGGCAGAAAGTGCAACACATGAAAATTGTACTGTATTTCTACAATATTTATTTGCCAGTTGCTTGAGTTCTGGTTAACTGAAAGTTTACTTTAGTGGTTTTCTTTCTTGCATGTATTTATTCTTGTGGAGAAAAAAAATCTTTATTGGAATAAATGTAAATGCATTTTACTGCTTTGAGAATAGAAACCTATGTTCAGTATTGTTTGCCACCGCCCCCCACCAAAATAAATAAAACTGCTTGTGTTATATCAGACTATGTAAATTATACTTGAGGGTAAAGGTTTGGGAAAGTGGCAGTGTGGGAAGTGTTGCAGGGACATGTTCAATTGGCAGGTGGAGCTCAGCTTATGAAACCAGAGTAGCTGTGTATTCTTTTTCAGAGATACTATTCTTGAATTACAATTAGTCTGTGTCCAGAAAGGTTCTGATAGGGCTATGGATAACATTTATCAAAAGATCAGTACATCTCTTATGCAACACTCCACTTCTATGACAGTACAGTGTTGTTTGAAATTTCTGTTCCAAGCTTGTGTCGCAACTTCTGCAATAATCCACTCTAGGTGCCAGTCATAAGCCTGCATGTTTTAACTGGCTGCAATTCAGCTGTAACCATAGCAACATATATTCAGCAATAGTATTTGGAAAGCATACAGCAGTTTCTGCGAAATTAAAAGAACTGGCACAAAACAAACAATAAAGTGGTGAACTGTGCTTGGTAAATATTAAGGATACTTTCACAGGGTCATGTGCAGTGTTGTTTTAAGTTTTATTCTTTTGGATATGAAGAAAACCCATAATATTGTTTCTAGAGCTTTACAGTCTTTGCATTTATTTTTATGACAGAAATATGCAGTTTATTTCAGGTTTTCTCCATTTGGTCCCAACTCCTACAAAGTAATGCATTAACCATTAACTTTCCCTTCTCCACCAAGATTGCAGTAGGTGTTGCTAGCAAGCTTGGTGCCTGTCCAACAGAAAGAACCCTTAGAGCCAATGGAACTACAATTATACAGACATTCTGTCAGTGTTATGTAAATACTGAGCATATAATGCATTTTCTTTAGCCCACCCAGTTTCCATCTGGCAAATGTTTATGATTTTATGTTTGATCTGTAGGATGGTATTTTAGTTGGACTCTTTGACATGCCATTAATTTTATTGTTTTTTTCCTTGATTCTCTGTTCTTTGAAACAGAAAATTTTAATGCAGTTATGCCTCAGCCAAATATCCATACATTGAAAGCCTTGTTATCAGTTTGTATGACAGATGCTGGATTTTACAGATGTGTTTTTTCCTAGGTGCCATTTGCCTGCATGATTACTGTCATCAAGCTACAACCAGAAGGGCCATCATTCTAACAACCATTGAGGTGGTTTGTGCTCTTACTGGCATGATGGCATCTCAGCACGGAGGACATTTTAAGTGAAGCCCTAAGCTTACCTACTGACCGATTGATAGGGGCTATCATCACCATCTTGGCAACGTTAAGCCAATATCCTCAGTTCTGGACATTTCCATGGTCTGCAAACCTTCACTTGAATGATGACAATCATTTAACTGGATGCCACTTTTCCTTCCCCCAGGATGAGTGACTGGGTGTCAACCACTCACTATGCCTTCCATAGCTCAGTTTTCCAGTGTCTGAGTTATTATTCTAAGTCGTGTTGTTTAGGTCTTAGTTAGGGCTTTATCCCTCTTAAAACACATTTTGCAGTTATTTTGCCCTTCACATGAAAACATGTTTAATTTTCACCCAAATGGATATTATGGCATACCAAGAAAAGAAAAATACCTTGCATTCTTACATTGACAGCATAACTGAAGCCTTCCTTCACTGAAGTACAGTGCACCAAATAGTGTTTTAAAATAATATATTAATGCTTTGATCTGTTATACAACAGCATCATCCCAAGGGATTCGATACTCAAACTGTTTATTAGTGAATAACCTGACCATGATATTAGAGAAAGCATTCAGATCCCGGCACTGACAGAGATCAGCTAGAGATGTGCTATTGGAAATGGCATGTTATTTTTCACTTGGGTTAGTGGTGAGACCACAGAATGAACAACAAAACACTAATACTAAGTCAGTAAAATATGATGTAGAGTCAAACTAATTCAGTATTAGGTCTTGCAATGTACACTTGAATTATACATTACTGAAAAGTGTGGCTTATTATAACCTGAGAGAGATCCAAAACAAGAGTCCAGAACTGTATTTTACAGTGTTTTTTGAAAAAAATAAATACAAGTTTACAAGAAAGTTTGTCACCATTTTATTAAAAGCTTGCAGTTTTTGATAGTATGAGAGCATAATACAGTCATTAGGTTTAATGTGCTGTTTTTTCACCTTTAACAAAAGGTTTACTGACTTTAAGAACACATTATTCAAATGTTTTGCCTTTTAAAAGGGAGGGTTTACTGAAATGCTACTCTGAGATTTTCACTGTACTAGTATGGGAACTATAGCAGCTCCTGATAATGAATTTCTGTCTATATCTGGCATGGTACAATTTTAGAGAACAAAAGATGGCAATATAAACAGTGATAGTGTTACACTGATGAGGCTTTCAACCATGTGATTATTTAATGTTTGTATGTTTATGGAGGTAATTGACTGATCAAGAAGGATCCATCCTTCAATTTTTTGCAAATCCTGTAAAAGAACATTGGGAGATTTCAAGCTCTTGGTACCAGAAAAGAGCATTGTTGTACACCACTGAAGACAGTACACTAGTTTCCAATGAGGGAAAAGTATTAAGGTGGACTTACTGGATTGGGGGTTGGCATTAATGTTAAGGTGTCTACCTCACAGACAGCTAGTACAGGGTTTGATTCTCTCCTGGGATGCATGGCTAGGCTTAAAAAGACCTTTCTGATCATTAGACGAGTATACACCAGTGCACCTATGAACCTATGAAATGTTTGGTTAGCATGGTAGTGCAGCGACTGGTACTATTCCCTCCCAGGTCTAGTGTTCAGTTCTGATCTCTCATTACTATCTGAATTGAGTCTGTATGTTTTTTCTACGCCCTCATGGATTTTCTTTGGGAAACATTGTTGCAAAATTGCTATCTACTACTAAATCCTTAAAAAATAAACTTATTCTGTTTGCTCATAAACAGCACTCTAAGGAAAACCTTCTCTTCACGATCACTTCTTCCAGCAACACCAAAAGTGAACTGCTGCCGCTTTTCTAATTTCTAAGCATTATTATTGATGATGCCATGAAATTTGGCCATTAGATTAAATAAGCTATTAGCAAAATAAACAAAAACTTGTCACCTTATAATGACTGAAACCATACTTGAATGACCATGCTAGACAATCCATTAACTTCTTTCTTTTTATACCCACTCTTCTTTACACAACTCCTATATTTGTCAGCTTACAAACTGCTCAGTTAGCTAAGCTCAAAAAAATTACAACAAAGTAGCTAAAGTTGCCACAGAAATGTCTTATAGGTCTTATCACTGGTAAGCACTAAAACAATAAAACTGGACAAAATTGCTTAACTATATTACAATCTCACAGCTACTAACCATGCACAATCAAAAATTTCAACCAGAAAGATGCCTAACCCTAAGAAATGTTAACCTGTTTTACTCCCCACATGGGACACAATGGTCTACCAAAAAATCATTACCTCTCCCGAGTAAATCAAACAGGTAGGTGACTCCTTGTCTCCCCACGTTTCTAAAGTATGGAACTCCATCCCTTGTTCTCTGAGACAAACTAACAACCTGAAATCCTTTAAGTAATTATTGAAACACCACCTAATGGACTTCTGGCTTTGCTCCTGCTCCATCTTTGGTTAAGGCCTCGTAACCATTCTAAACTCTATTTATTCTCCGAAACGATTATTGTACAACACCTGTTTAGTTGTGCTTGCTTTTTACATTATGTGTACTGAATTTCAGGTTTTTATATTTTATACTGATCTTAATTTTTTTCTGTTTTTACTGTATGCTATGATTTACTGTAACAAAGTAAATTAGAAAAGAAACTAATTAGCAGACTTAAACTACCTCCCTTGCAGCTGATAATTTACCTTCAGAATTCCTTAAACTAGCAGCAGAAACCACCCCTGCCCTATTGCAATACTCATCAACTGCACTTTGTCAGAACACTCCTTTCCACACCTGTGGAAAATATCTTACATCACCCCATTACATAAAGGAGGAAACTCCACTGAGTTCTCTAATTATAGAGCCATAGCAATTCTATCCCCACTTGGTAAAATATTAGAAAAATGTATTCACATCCAGCTTTTAAACTGCCTTCTACGTAACAATCTCCTATCTAATACACAACACAGCTTCTGTCTCAATCACAGTACCACATCTACTCTTCTAAGCTTTACTAACACTATCAACTGGTACAGAAATAAAGGCAAATTGGTATCCTCCATCTTCTTAGACATGTTCAAAGCATTTGATACAGTTTCTCACCAAAAACATCTCACTGAACTTGCCTCCCTTAAACTTAGTCATTCATCTCTAGCTAGGTTCCATAACTACCTAACAGATTGCCGACAAACTGTCAAATGGCAGCAAGACCTCTCTTATCTTCTTCCAGTTACCACAGTTGTCCCTCAGGGCTCAGTCCTAGGTCTTCTTTTTAATATATTTACCAATAAATGTCACAATGCTACCCACCTTGCCACCATTATTCAGTATACAGATGACTCTACACTCATCTGTGCTGCATCTACCCTACAACAACTTGAAGCAATAACACAGCAGGCCTTCTCAGCCATTGAATCCTGGCTGTCTGTATCAAATCTGATTCTTAACCCTAACAAAACTACGTTCATGCTCTTTTGACCTGGCAAATCCCCTGACTCCCCATCTTAATTTCATATTCACTCATCAGACAATACTAATGCATCAACAGTTCCTCAAACTAAACTGCTAGGTGTAATAATCAACAACAGCATGAGATTCCACAAACACATATCTCAGGCCATCAAAAGGACACACATAAAACTAGGTTCTCTTTACAGAATCAAACCTTTCCTCACTCTTGCTACAAGACAAACTACTCTTTACCCTACTGTATACCTCCCCAATCCTTACCAACTTAAAGAAAACAGATTAAGCAAAAATTGAGCTTTGCTCCAGTAAAATAGCTAAATTCATAACAAATTCCCTAAAAGAAGCCCTCACTGCTTGGCCTTAAAACAGCTCAACTAGATAGAACTACCCCAACTCTTTAACACCCACAAAATCTTTGCTATCCAGTCAATGTCCCTGTTCTCCAACAGCTAATCTATCTCTATACTAACACTCAAATCCTCTGCTTTTCTAATAAATCTCTGCTACACACTTTCAAATCAAGCAAAAGTGCTTGTGATTCTCTATATTCCAAATATATTTCCAATATTTGGAATACTATTCCTCAGCCTACCTTAAATACTTCAAACCTAACTCAATTCAAGAAACTACTTAAGGACCACCTAAGTAATAACTGGTTGTGCTCATGCTCCACCCCCGGATAAACCCAATCTTCTTCCTTTATCACTCTCCAATCTCCCCTCTATCCACTTATTTCCATCCTATGTAAATTGATCACTTTTTATACACCCCTTTTCTTTCGTCATATCCCCCCACATCTTTTCTCAACCCAATTTTTTATTTTCCCTTTCAGACCCACTAAGCCCTTGTTATCCACTCATTCACCCTACCATCTATACCTACCCACCTTTCCTTTTCCTGCACTGATTGTTCCCCCATATCCTCATTCCCCACTAGCTAAACTGTCTCTTTCTATCTTCTCTAAGCCACATATTTTATTTACTTACCATCTAGGTTAAATGATCTTCTACAATTGTTAGCTATATTGTTAAACTGCTCTGAACTTTAATGTGAGATCTTATAGCACCTGCAATCATATGACTGCACTTTGCTATACAAAGTGACCTAATGACTCAACTTGTAACATGATATGTCCTTAACTTTGTATAACCAGGAATCTGAGTTCAGGTACTTATATGAACATCTCAACATTACATAATGTGAAACTTTTAAGTTATAAAAACCAGGACACTAGTCGAATTAGGGCAATGTAACACAGTCCACAATCCAGGAATATTTATTCGCTATTCACCACAACAAAATGTTAAGCGCTTTCATCATGTCAAGCATGACTTCTTCAGAACAGTTTAAAATGCTGAATTCCTCTGTTTAAATGCCCACTCCCACCAATCAATTTACAATCAATTAAGTGTGATTAGTACATTCTAACAAGGGTACATGAATTCAAATACACAAATACACCATAAAACTCATTTTAACTATAAAATCATAATTATTCAGCTCGTTTGTTTAAAAATGGTACAATACTAAACATTTCATTCAACCCGGGTCCCATTGTGACATTAGTTCTAATTTGCCATGTTATTTCCTTCATCTCTAGTTTATTTTTCCAGTTGCCTCCCCTCTGGTCTCTGTCTACAATCTCACAAATTCCAAAAAGAAAACCAAAACAATGGGGACTAGCTTTTAAGTGTCGACTAAGGGCATTATTGTCATCCTCTTTTCTTATCGCATGCAAGTGTTCGTAGATGCATCTACGGAAAACCCTCTCTGTCTTCCCTATATAAAAAAATTTACAAACCTGACATGAGGCTAAATAAATCACTCCCCTGGTGTTACAGGTACCTGATTTTAAATGAATTGTATATCCTGTATTTCCTAACTCAACTATTGGAGCTGTTAAAATAAATTTACAGTATTGACAACTACCACATTTCCTTGTTCCTTTGTTCATAGTTTTAAAAATAACTGGGTGTTCCAACAGAAATTTCATATTAAAATCTGTTTTAAAAACAAAATGTGGTTCATTTCCCAGGACTTCCAAAAGACCTTCTTTGCCTTTGAACACAACCCAATTTTTTTCATAATTTCTTTTATCCTTCCTGAAGTTTGCCCATATGTCAAAACCATAGACCTTTTAAATTGGTCCACATCATCCCTCCTTAGAACACCCCCCCAGGGACATATCAGTCCCAAGTAGTGGTGTGTATCTAGATCCCCAGGAATCCATAACCTGGATACAAAGTTCATGAACCAACTTTGTAGGGTACCCTCTATCCAGAAAAAAGGTGACCAAGGTCCCCAATTCCCTCTCTAGTAACTCTTTTTCAGAACACATTCTAGCCATCCTCACCATCTGACCTTTGACAATGTTCTTTTTTACATACAAAGAGTGGCAACTGTTGAACTCTAAATAATCATTCGAAAAAGTTGGTTTTCTACAGATTTTGGATGTAAATTTCCTATTGGTAGTGTCCTTAGTTAAAGTCACATCCAAATAGTTAATAGAAGTCACTACAAATACACTAGTGAATTTAAAGTAATCATATACGTTGTTCAAATAAGAAGTGAATTCCTCATGTTTATCTCTGATTTTCCACATAATAAAAACATCATCCAAAAATTTAAGGTATAGAGTCCAATGATTAACATATGTACTAGATAACACGTGTTCCTTTTCCCACATATACATGACTAAATTTGCAAATAGGGGGTGAAACTACTCCCCATTGCCACCCCCTTAATTTGTCTGTAAAATTTTTCAAATATGAAGTAGTTGTTCATGAGAATAATTTCCATTAATAGCATAATGAAATTAGTCATGTTGTCGTTTAGGGTAGTCAATTCCCTCAGGGCCAAAAATAAATAATTTAACCCTTCATGGTGAGGTATAGAGGAAATAAGTCTACCACGTGTACCATGGAAAAACAAACTTCTTCACCATAAAAATGTTATTTTATCCTAGAGAGAAAGTCCCAAGAATCTAAAGTTCTATAGGTTGCAATGTTGACCTAACCATTCTGTCCACGAATACCCCCAGAGGGTATGTGGTACCATTTTGAGAAGTGATAATTAACCAGTATGGGGGATCCACAATATTTTTATGGGTTTTAGATATCCCGAACAAAGCTAGTCCCCATTGTTCTGGTTTTCTTATTGGAATTTGTGAGATTGTACACAGAGACCAGAGGGAGGGCAACTGGAAAAATAAACTAGAGATGAAGGAAATAACATGGCAAATTAGAACTAATGCCACAATGGGATCCGGTTTGAATGAAATGTTTAGTATTGTACCATTTTTAAAGAAACGAGCTGAAAAATTATGATTTTATAGTTAAAATCAGTTTTATGGTGTATTTGTGTATTTGAATTCATGTACCCTTGTTAGAATGTACTAATCACACTTAATTGATTGTAAATTGATTGGTGGGAGTTGGTATTTAAACAGACGAATTCAGCATTTTAAACTGTTCTGAGGAAGTCATGCTTGACATGATGAAAGCGCTTAACATTTTGTTGTGGTGAATACCGAATAAATCAGTGTTTTATATATTCCTGGATTGTGGATTGTGTTACATTGCCCTAATTCGACTAGTGTCCTGTTTTTTATGAGTTGTTTGTCTGGGCACTATACACTTCTTTTTTGTTCTGGAGTTATTGTTTGAGTGTGGTCGTTGCAGGCAACATTCACAAGGACTAAGTGCCTGTATGGGTTTGAAAGCATTTAAGTTCTCAACATGAGTGATCCAGGTATTTCCTTATTTTTTGAAGACGAGGAGGTGAATGCCGGTGTGATTTTAAATGAAGGTGTGTCTTCTAACAATACTAACATGCTGCAATTGGTTATGATTTTAACCAACAAGGTGACTCTACTGCAACAAACAGTAGAAAAACTACAAAATCCAGGGTCCAGTGAGCAGCCAACAGTTGGAGTGAGTAGTAATGACGAAGTTCGACTTACATCATCAAACTCATGTGGGGAACCACCAAGAGCAGTAATGGCTGCTAGTTCACAGGATTCAATTCTGTGTGGTCAGAGATCTACTTCTATTTCCCCAGGGCCGACGAACGTCCGTTTAAGGGAATGGATTAACAATGAGGTGTCCTTTTCAAGAAACAAAAAAGGTACTGACTTTAATTTAGATAAAAAACTTTACGAAATGGAGTCAAAGCTAGTGAAGGTGCAGAACATTCAATGTGATAATGCCTATCTGAATGAGAGTATTAAAAACTGTAGAGCACCTAAAGGACTGAGGATTTTTTGTTTTCCGAACTGAATTTTTGAAGGGCAGCCTGAATGTAATGAACTATTACAAATGTTCGACAGATATGGTTATGGGTTGATGGAGTTTATAATTAAAGTTAATAACAATAAAATGAAGGAATTAATGTCAGAAATAGATGTGTTAAATGAAAATGTTATACAGGATGTACAGTTTCAAATGTATGGGAACAAGTATGATGAAATGTTTACTAAAGTTGAACAGCTAGCTGAAATTAATAAAAAGAGAAAACAGAAGAAGTTAAAAAGGGATGAGGTAGAATATAAAAATCAGCTAGCTTATCCTTTGCCTAAAGCCTGCTTAGTTAAAAAAGATGTAATGAACACAGAAGGGGTAAACAAGGCAAGTGCTACTTATAATGGTTTGAGGGAATATGGTTGACCCATACCCGGAGTATGAGGAGGAGTATCCAGTTTTAAGGAGATCAGAGAGACTACAAAATAAAAATACTAATTTTCATAACAATGGGGTTTTTTTAGACCCAAAGGGGGGAGCAAGGGCAAAGACATATTTGAACATTTTCCATCAGTGGCAGAACAACAGCTCCCGGCAGCCTCTAATGAAATTATTTCTTCCTTTGATGGAATATTGTTGAACTATCAAAGATTTAATATTTTCAATTATGCTAACATTGAGGTGGATAAAAATGTTTTCTCCTTATTTAAAAAAGGAATGAAATTTGTACCTAACAGAAAACTGGATGTGGTTAAGACAATCACAGAACTCAAACTATATACTAGAAAATTAAACTTGCAATATTTGTTTAAGGATAACATTTATGAAAGTATGGACAGGGGGTTTTTAAAAAGAAAAGTTGTTTTAACCCACCTATGCACCCTACTGTAGCTATATATGATCAACTATGTTCACAAGAGATATATGAAACAATACAAAAGAACAAAGTAAAACAGTATAACTTGACTAAAGAGGAAAGTGTTTTATTGAACCAGTTTAGGGGGAATTCTAATTTGAGGTTTATGAAACTAGAGATAAAGGAAATAACATGGCAAATTAGAACTAATGCCACAATGGGACCCGGGTTGAACGAAATGTTTAGTATTGTACCATTTTTAAAGAAACGAGCTGAAAAATTATGATTTTATAGTTAAAATGAGTTTTATGGTGTATTTGTGTATTTGAATTTATGTACCCTTGTTAGAATGTACTAATCACACTTAATTGATTGTAAATTGATTGGTGGGAGTGGGTATTTAAACAGAGGAATTCAGCATTTTAAACTGTTCTGAGGAAGTCATGCTTGACATGATGAAAGCGCTTAACATTTTGTTGTGGTGAATACCGAATAAATCAGTGTTTTATATATTCCTGGATTGTGGACTGTGTTACATCACCCTAATTCGACTAGTGTCCTGGTTTTTATGAGTTGTTTGGGCACTATACACTTCTTTTTTTGTTCTGGAACCTTTTAAGTTACACTACTGTCTGTATCTCTTGTAAATTGTTTTATACCTCCTATTTTATCCTTGTAATGTTTGAATTCTTGCATTTTCTAGCACTGTTTAATTTGTAACTGTAACTTGCTAAGTAGCTTTTCTCCCCAGGCCTCTGCTGAAAATGAGCTCTGTTCCCAGTTTCCCAGTTAGACTTTTCCGGTAAACAAATGTTAAACAAATATATATATATATATATATATATATATATATATATATATATATATATATATATATACATATAATTATATATATATATATATATATATATATATATATATATATATATATATATATATATATATATATATATATATACACACACACAGACACACACATATATATATATATATATATATATATATATATATATATATATATATATATATATATATATATATATATATATATATATTTTTTTTTTTTTCTCTCCTTTGACCTCCTCTGAAAGGGGGTAGATATCCTTTTGGGCAATTCCAGTCAACAAAAGCAAACAAATAAATAAAATAGTTTAATTTCCTTCCACATCTTCTTAAAGACATGGTAATTATGTTGACTGGGCTAGTCTATGTTTTCAATGGATATGGATGGCCCTTCCCTTTCCCTTTTCCATATACCACGGATCATGGATGAAAAAATATTTACAAGAATTGTTTGTCACCTACATAGTTATCAACCTATTAAATAATATGTTAAGTAAAAATGATTAACCTGTATATTCCACTTAGGAAAAGATTTCCTGTTAAACCAGTTACTATAGAAATGCACTACCTTCTTGTTTCACATACTCTAACAACTCAAAGACACATATTATCACAGGTGACGCGGACCGACAGGGCCATGCCATTTTTATTTCAGCCTGATGCAATTATCTGACATCTAAAACCAGGAAAAATCTGGAATAAGTTGAAGAAGAGATGAGAACAGTTCCTGACTAAGAAAATTAAATATGACTACAGATCCCTTTCAATAACCAAACATGATATAACACGATTGAGTCATAGGTAAGTACTATAGTAAGAGCACTTATGGGGTATTTTAAGCCTATCCCATTTCCCTCAAAGTTAAGGGTCATATCCCATAGCTCTCATTGGTGAGGTAAACACCTTAACCATTATGCCAAACCCTTTTGCTTTTAGGCTAGTGATTAGAATCTGTCCTATATTAGTTAGCATTTAATTCTGTACTGGTCTTGACCTATATTTGGGATGTCATGGGCTTTTTCTAAGTGCTTTGGTTTTGTTTGAGTTTGTTTTTATTTTTGAAACACTGTAGCCCAGTTTGTTTACTTTTGGGATGTGCTTGTCCACAATTATCAGCCTTTCATTATTTAACTCTCTTTCAATATTTGATTTTAGACTGGATATAGGTTATTCTCTCTTACTAGGTATGTGTGTCACTGCTGATGAATTAAACAGTTTTTAATTTGTTTATCATAGATGCACAGTAAAACACTGGCTAATACAAGGAGACCAGAGCTGTGATTTAGTGCATCCTTTAATCAGAACTGAAAGTCCAGGTGGTCTGTGTCCATGTATTCTTTATGTGAACTTGTGTATACACAACATTCTTTGCCTTTTATATTTATCTAGTTTAAAAATACAATATAGGTATCAGTAAAGGTTATTACTTAATGACATCTGTTTCATCTTTACAGTTTCATATGTATATAACATTTATGTGGATGGACATTGTTTCAGTGACTCGTTATAACATGCATAATCTACAGCTGGGGTTAACATTATTGTCTCTGAACCATTTTTGAATCACAGATGTGTACTGAATGTATAGTACAAATAATTTAATCATTTTTCACAATACATCATACAGCTTTTACAAGGAGCTTTGCTGTGATTAATTACTGAAACTAATCATTTCCAGTACTCCTTTTTAGTGTCTTTTGTACTGGTATGACTTAAAATACTGTTGCATCATAGGTTTACTGTGTGATAAAAAAACAAGCAGAATATTTTCCCTGTGACCCTGACAGGCTTGAAGCAATGACTTGATTAAGACAATCAGGACTCTTCTTTATGAGGAGCTCTGGCAACAGTGTATCAATCAGTGCTGTTGATTGCCTTCAGTTATCCCATTTTCTGTAGTCAAATGTCTGAGCTGTCATCTTTCTTAGGATATGAAACTGTTTGGTCATTGCCTTCTGAAACTGTCTATGGCTAATGCCCTGGGCTATCATCCCTCTTGAGGTGAGAACTATTTGGACTTCTGGTCTTCTTCCTATGAAAACAATTTTGGTCACTCATCTTTTCTTTTTTTTCCTGGCTTCTGCCTCCACTGCTGATCCACAGTCCTTTACTCAAATGATACTGACAAGGTGGGAAAGAGGATGCCATTAATAGAACAGGGGAAGGCAGTGATTTGAAATATCCCTAATGAGGGTGAAGTGTGCAGTGATATGTCACATGTACCACATAATAGCATGAGGGTGCAGTGATACCTCACATGTGCCACATAGTATAATGAGGGTATAGTGTGCAGTGATACCTCACATGTGCCACATAGTACCATGAGGGAGGATTGTGCAGTGATACCTCACATGTGCCACATAGTACCATGAGGGAGGAGCGTGCAGTGATACCTCACATGTGCCACATAGTACCATGAGGGTGGAGTGTGCAGAGATTCTTCGCATATGCCACATAGTACCATGAGGGTGGAGTGTGCAGTGATATCTCACATGTGCCTCATAGAACAGGGGAGGGGCAGTGATTTGAAATATCCCTTATGAGGGTGGAGTGTGCAGTGATATGTCACATGTGCCACATGGTATCATAAAGGTGCAGTGTGCAGTGATACCTCACATGTGCCACATAGTACCTTGAGGGTAGAATGTGCAGTGATACCTCACATGTGCCACATAGTACTATGAGGGTGGAGTGTGCAGTGATATCTCAAATGAGACACATAGTACCATGAAGGTGGAGTATGCAGTGATACCTCACATGTGCCACAAAGTATCATAAGTGTATAGTGTGCATTGATACCTCACATGTGCCACATAGTACCATGAGGGTGGAGTATGCAGTGATACCTCACATGCCCCACATAGTACCATGAGGATGGAGTGTGTAGTGATACCTCACATGTACAATGTAGTACCATAACTGCAACACAAGCCTAGAGGTTGCCTGACTAAACAGAAACCTAAACTCTTCTCTTGCAGGTGGTGCTAGAGGGTGGCACACAGGGGCACATTCTTCCTCTGTAAAAGTGTCTGCCCCCCCCCCCCAGTCCTTGGGAATACTGAAAATGCTTGTTGCTGAGAATACTAAAACAAATGCTTGAGCTCATCACAAAAGGGGCTGCATTTGTATGTGATCAAATCATACAAGCACAGTGCACCTTTTGAATGTCTTCTGGTCAGAAAATTAAGTGAGGTAGAGGTGTCCATTACTGCATTTTACGTGGGTACTATATTATAAACTTGAAGGTACAGAATGTCAACAACCTTTTCATTGACACATATGTGTCAAACATCCACTTCAGAGAATGGCCACATCATCGATTTTTTTCTTATTTTTAATCTGCCCTTTTCCCCACTGTAGTGCAATCTTGGAGTTAGTATATTTAGTTAGGGGAGTGTGGGCGGTGTGAGGGGTGAAGCGCCACTTCATAGCGTTTGTAATATTGTGTTGTGCGTAGTTGGCCTACCAATTTCTTTCCCTTGAAAGAAATCGATGATTTGGCCGTTCACTGAAGTAGACATTCGACACATATGTGTCGATGAAAAGGTTGTCAGCATTCTGTACTTTCGAGTATATATAGACCCATTTTAAGCAGCTAAAAGAAGGATATATGTGTCTTTAGGAGTGTAGTGGTTATTTTAATCTGTCTGTGTCTCATACTCCAGTTAGATAAGTAGTCACACAGATGGAGGTAGAAAGAATCAAACCTTGTACCCTTGAGGCAGCTCATTAAGAGCTTGGAGCTTTAATCCTCCACAAAAAAAACTCCCTTAACTTCATTCTTTTGTTAAATAAGTTATTTTGAGTTTCATTATTCAGAAAAATGGATGACCATGCAACACCTTTTGTAGTTCTGTTAACCTTTTAAATGAACTACAGATATTTAGCATTAAAGGCTTTGAAATATTGATGAATAGCTTCCTGTAGTCAAATGTCAAGTGTTTGAATCCTCCTACCTCTATTTGTACACAGGTGATTTCTGTGTGCAAGTTACTCAAACAGTACTCCTTGGTCACCCCTAGAAAGGGACACTTTCTCCAGTGAGTTTTCCTGGTTAATAAATACATAAAAATAGCATTTAAAATGTGTCCATTTTGCCCCCCCCCCCCACCGAGTATTTTTGGCAAATTGTTGTGGATTACAGTCACTAAATAATGTCAGGCATGTGTGTTTCAGACTTTGGATCCTTCAGAAAATGCTTAATACAACTTTCTGAGTATATAAGAGAAAGACTTAAAATCTCTCCCTGATGGTTGGGTCTTTGTCTTTGATTCTAAGAAGTTGGGAGGGCATGGGGTAAGTGCAGTGGGATGCACACTATAGATCTCCCAGTAGTGAGCAGAGATAGATTCATTTTATTGCAAGCAAACATCTGATTGTACAGAGTCATGCAAAGGAATGTCAGGGCTGTAATTGATGGTCACATCTGAGTGTGCATGTGTGTGTGTGTGTGTGTGTGTGTGTGTGTGTGTGTGTGTGTGTCTGTGTACATTTGTATCTGTGTACATGTATATGGTTATACATACATACAATAATGCCCTTCTAGCCTTCCAATATACCAAAACAGCCATTTCTGAAAGTGTCCAAGTTATTTTTAAAAATATTTAAACTAGTGCTTAATTTAATGAAATCTGGTAGTCTATTTCATGCATCAGCTACTCTCTCAGAGAAGCATTTAGTACACTTCTCATTCCTGTATAATCCACATAGGCTGTTTTATGATTTTCTACTAATTCCCAGATAGCTATCTCTACATGCCATATATACCTGAATAAGGTCTCCTCTTAAATATGCATCTATATGATGCACTGGATTCACTTCAGAAGCTTGAAATACTGAAATCTCGAATTTCAGTATATTGAGCCCATGAAGTGGAATCCACAAAACAACGGAAACTAAAAACCGCAAAATTCAAAACCTCGAATACCGGAAGTTTTGAATTTCATGGTTTTACTACACACACACACACACACACACACACACACACACACACACACACACACACACACACACGCACACACACACACACACCATCCACCACACAAACACACACAATTATTCTACTACATGAAAGCTGCACCCCCCACACCCCCCTACTTAAATATTCTCACTTGGAGGTCGCACTACATACAGACACACACAAAACACCACCACACAAGCTACTTGCTCTTCACACACACACATCACAGCAACAAAACACACTGACACACACCACAGCCCCTAACCAAACCCCTTAACACACTCACACACACACACACACACACACACACACACACACACACACACACACACACATCTGAATACATAACCATAGTGGAACTTTAGAAGCGTGAAATTCAAAACTTCCAGTATTTGAGGTTTTGAATTTCGCACTTCTAAACTTTCACTATTATGTGGATTCGGCTTCTTGGGCTCAAAATACTGAAATTCAAGATTTCAGTATTTCAAGCTTCTGAATGGAACCTGACACACTGTACAAGTTCAAATATTTTAGTCTTTCTTGACAATGTAAATTTTCACATCCATGGATGCCCTTGTTATATTTCTCTTGTACTTTCTAATTTACCCATGCTTGTTTTCTTATAAGGCTTCCATATTGTTATTCCATACTCTAGTTTGGGTCTAAGGTAACTTGCAATGATTACATCATTTATGATTTCCTATACTTTATCAATCTATTTATACAACCTATATTTCTATACCTATCATTATCCAATTAGTTTATATGATTAAAAAATAACTCAAAGTCGGCTTAACCCATATACCCTGATCCTTAATGAATCTACAGTTTCAATCACTGTGTACTGTATTAAATATTCACCTTTCAATCTATTTCTCCCAAATCTTATATGCTTATTTTTTGACGTATCTGTCAGCATATTATTCTCCTGTGTTGTGGTGTAAATGAAGAAATCAGTTGTAGTAAACATTAGCTTCATTATATTAGCCAAGCTCATTGGGTATGATTCTTAGTTTCCTTGTTTTGTTAATGTTGTGTTTATTTGTGAAAAAAACTGCACAACATGATGTCTACAAGTTTAATGTTAAAGTAATAACTATGAATGCATTTTTTATTTTAACTCATTTTTTGTAGGCACAAAAGATTGAAATGTACTGTGTTGGACTACAACAGTTTGGTACTTAGTGCAAATGGCTATGAGATGTTAATGAGCTGATTTCTGTATTGCAGCTTTTGAGTCTCTTCAGCTTTTGTTTGTCTCATGTGAATCTGACCAAGTCCTATTACTAGGAAGTGATCCTGGGCTGCCCTTGAAAAGAGACATTTGTAACAGTATGCTCTCCTAAGCTCTTATCAAATTCACTATGCATTTGTCTTTTGAATTCCTGCACCCTTCACATAACCCCTAATTAGTGCTTCACTATATGCTATCTGACTATGAATCTCTCCACATCTATTATAGTTTAATGGATTGCTAGATTAATTTTCAATAAATATGAATTTAAAAGGAAGAAAAGTTTACTGTTGTTCATGCTGTCTGATTTTAGAGTAGTTTGTTTTCTTTATCTAATGACTGGCTGTGTTTTTTCTGTAAATGTTTTAATAAAAGATCCAATATTATCTGCTCCATCTGTATTCAACCTGTGGAACTTTGGATCTGAGTTGGATCCAACACCAGTCAATTCTAAAGCTTTTCAGCTTGACTTGTCTCTGCCTCCCTTACCCATAACTCCCTGCTCCTCCATCAACTCCACAGATATAGCTTGCCACCAACTTGATCTTTGACTCCAGGCTTTGGGGGGGGGGGTTGAAATGTTTGCTAGAAGTAGTGAGATTTCTCTTTCCCTTATCCTCACTTATTATAGTGCTAGGTTTGTGTGTGTTTTTGATAGGTAGTTAGTTAGGCTGTGTTTTTTTTTTTTTTTTTTTTGCTAAGGTTAGGTAGGTCAACCCTTTCTCTCTGTCCCTTCCCACCCTTTTTTCCCATGAAGAGAGTTAAGTTTTTAGTATGTATGTTTGTGTGTGTGTGTGTGTGTGTGTGTGTGTGTGTGTGTGTGTGTGTGTGTGTGTGTGTGTGTGTGTGTGTGTGTGTGCGCACATGTGCATGTGTGTGCACGCGTGCATGTGTGTGTGTGCCTGCATGTGTGTGTGTATGTGTGTGTGTGTGTGTGTGTGTGTGTGTGTGTGTGTGTGTGTGTGTGTGTGTGTGTGTGTATGAGTGCGTATGTTTTGTTTTTGGGACATTGACAAGGAGTTTAAGAAATGTATCTCCTGTGGACACAAACTGCCAGATCAAGATGCTCACCCTAAGTGTGTCTACAGCTTGGGCCCAGAGCACTTAGACTCTGGGTGTTCTATTTGTGAGAGCTTTGACTATTGGTCCTTGAATGAGCACAATGCTAAGCTCATACTTAAGGGCCTTTTGCCTTCTAGGTTTTCTGTTAGTTCCAAGACATCTCCCACCCAGATCTCAGGGAGTACAAGGGATCATCCTATGCTTCCACCATAAGGATAGTTCCCTTGGGTTCTCCAGGTCCAAAGGTCCTTCGGTTTTCAGCCTCCCCAGGTTCCTTAGCACAGTCTTTGGCTCCAACATCTCAGAGCTGATTGTCTTGTGCACCAAAAACCTCATAAAAGGCTTCACTGGTTCTAGGCATTCAGTCTGTTTCTGTTCCCCATGTGATGGCACCCTTTATCGTGATTTGTTGGAGCTACTTTGCCAGTCTATGGGCTGGACTACTGAAGCCCCTTTCCAGAGGAGTCAGTCTTTCTGGAGGCCTTTGGCCTTAGGCCCATCCAGGTACTGGGTGGTGCCCCCTCCAGATGCCCTTATAGATTTGGTATCTTGGAGGACATGGAAGGAACCCAACACAGTAGAACCAATACCTTAGAAACTAGACAAAGTTCTTGCACCCCCAAGGACAGGCCTTGTTGGAGCAGTGACCCAGCCATCGATGACATCATGGTGGTGGCAGCAACCAAAAAGGAGATTTCCACAGAAAGCTCCTTGATCCACTCCCCCCTTGAACAGGAGTCTTGGATGCTGGATCAGTTAAGGAAGGGATCCTCTGCCTTATTCACCTTTAGTTTGAGGGCTCCTAATTACTTATTTCATATGACATGTCTTCAGTAAGATCTGGTCTTCAAAGTGTCACGTACCCTCAAGATACAGCAGTTTCCAGATACCCAAAAGAAGTCCTAGAGTCTTTTGTCCATCTTGCCTTCCATCATTGATGTTTTGGGGAGACTCATTTTGAATGCAGCTGATGGAGCATCAAGAGCACCAGGCTCTGGAATTGTGTTGAGGTGCCATGCCTGGATGCGGTTGTGCATTGCAGTAGTCACAGCCTGGCTTGGGCTACAGGGGTTTCAGGTTTTTCTTTACCTGGATGATTGGCTCATCACCACCCCATGAAGGCCTTGTTGATACTGGCCAGGGATTCCTTGCTCCAACTATGCAAACATTTAGGCATCACAATCAATTACCTCAAACTGAGCCTTCAGCCTGTACAAGTCTTAGCGTTCCTAGAGTATCATTTGGCCACAGTCCATCAGATCACCAAACTCCCATCCTCTGCAGTTCTCAGTCTTCGAGCTCAGGTCTTGACAGTGCTTGCAATTCTCATACCTCCAGCTCATGCACTTTTAAAGCTTTTGAGTCATATGGCAACATCAATAGGCCTAGTCCCTCTGGCCAGTGTTCACACCTTACCCATTCTTTGTATTTCCCAGTGCGGCTGATGAGAGTTTCACACAAGTAGATTCAGTGGTGGTTGCAGGCTCTGTTAGTACTGTAGGGAAGACCTTTTGTAATTCCATCTCCTTCAGCAACAGGCACCTTCCTTCTGGGGTGGCGGGGGGCATTTCAAAGGGAGGACTGTTCAACTGTCCTTGTCTTCCACTGAGGCTCCCATTTACATCAATATTCTGGAGATAAGAGTGGTCCTCCTGGTGTCGCAGGCTTTTCAGGACGTTCTCCCCAGGGATGTGATTACACTTTATATGGACAACATGTAGCTAGTCTGGTACCTCAACAAATGGGGGATCACATCTTTGTTGAGAGGCCATGAAGGTCTGACAGTGGGTCTCCCTCTGGATCATCATTGTTCTATTAATGTTGCCAAATGTTTGCCTCCCATGCACAAAACCACACTGATAAAAATCTATCAATTTTGGCAACACCTTTGCCATTACTTTAGCTAGTATAGACATAAACACTTTATAATCATGTTTTAAAATTACAGTGGGTCTACATGAAGCTGGATCTGAAGGATCTTTGCTATCTTTAGGTAACATAACCACCACAGCTTTCTTCTAAGCCGTCGGTGCTTCCCCTCCTTTTAAAAGACTGTTAAACAAAATCTTTTAGATCTTTATCACTTTCTTCCCTCCTAATTTCCAAACTTCCACAGGAAAACCACCTTGAGACTTTCCTGAAGATACATAATTGTTTTTATCTCATCATCTCCTATCTTAACTGTTACTTGTTGAGCTTCTTCTACCTCTAACCTTGGCATGATTAAGCCTTCCACAAATATTTCCATTTGCACTCTTTCCTGATTTCCACATTTCTCGGCTTTATACAAATGTTCATAAAATTTCAAGAGTATCTCTAAATCCTCTACATGATCTCTTGTTATATTTCTTGTTATACATTCCCTAAGTTTGACGACAACCCTTCTAATGTTTTATTGCCTAAGTCATTGTGCTAAAAGTTTTTCTGCTCAGGAATTGTCAAAATAGTTGATTAACCACAAGCTTTCTTAACTCATGCATATTATTCAGATACTCGCTTATTTTAATTTTAGCACTCTGCATTTGCTCCTCCTCTTGTTCTATGATATTCCCCTGTTTCTGCAATAATTTAAACTTTGCTAGCTCCTCTAAGTAATTTCTATTATATCTTAACCATATATCTTTCTCTTTTAATTTGACTCTATTTTTAAACTCAATTTAATTTTTATCCCAGTTGCTAGTTATAGGTTTTGAAGATATTTCTATCTTTCCTAATAACTCTTGAATAAATTCCACTACTCATTCCTTAAATTCCTCTCTTTTTAGTTGGTAGGTGGGAAAGCACCAGTGTCGTAATTTTACTCAATTACCCTGCATTTTTTGTCTTAGTTTTGTGGGAGCATGATCAGAAATAGTTACTGGATGTGTGTCAAAGCTTTCAAATAAATGCACATGCTCCTGTGAAATATAAATTGTTTGTGTCTATGCTAGCTAAAAGAATGGCAAAGGGGATGCCAAATTTGATAGCTTTGGATCAGTGTGGTTTTGTGCAGGGGAGGCAAACATTTGACAACATTAATAGGTTCATAGGTTCATAGGTTGGTACTAGGCTATCAGCCCTAGGGCCTATACAAGCCTAGCCATAACAATTCCCTGGCTATTTCTTCCCACATTATTTACTTTCCTGGACCCCTGTCTAGCAGGGCGACTGACGTGATCCCTGGGGTGAATTTCCTTTCTCCCATCCAATCGTCAAGGTTCCTCTTGAAGAGGTTGAAGAGGTTAATAGAACAATGATGATCCAGAGAGTGAGGCAGAATATTATTGTGCCTTGGGGATGTAAATTCTCTGAGTTCCTACTACTGAATTCACATCTTCCATACAAAATATTTTCAATTTATTTTAGACATTTACCATTTTTTTGTTATATTGCCCCTTCTACTTCCCCTGATATATCCTCACTATTGCAAATCAAATTCTAGTCCCCACCTATAAATAATATTCCCTGTTAAAAACCTATTTCTCCCCAAATTTTGATAAGCTCCATAATAGCAGTTTTTGGTAGAATATAAATACATAACATTGTAATCCTCTTCCCTTGCCAATAGTCTCTTACTACCAAAAATATACCAGTTTTGTCTTATTTTTGAAGTTCCTCTGGCAATTAGCATAATTAGTTCCCTTGTCCTCTGTCCCTGATTTTCTGCTTAATATCCATTCTGAAATCCTCTCTTTATCAAATTTACATGATCATTTCTTTCCAAATATATCTCCTGCAGCATTGCTATTTGCATTCTGCATTTCTTAATACAATTCAATGTCCTTTCCTTTTTATCTATACCTGTAAGGCCATGCATGTTCAAGGATAATACGGACAGTATAGCCATCATGATAAAAAGCTATTGTTTCTACCTAATATACATGACAGTTTTTTGAATGTGTATGTGTAGCTTTTGTGTTTCACACATATACTAATGTGTGGCAGACTGATCTTTTGTACAATTGTTTCTTCTCTTCTCCATTTGAACCTATGTCACATTTTTCAACACTTTTTGTTTTAATGAAAACTCTCAAACAAAAAATAAATAAATAAACACCCCATCTCCTCTTAACTTGGAACAAGCACACAAAATTATGTACATCTTCAAAACATGAAGTTTAACCCCCCAAGAAGGGAATAATTGCCCCCAAATTAACAGCTGTACCTACAACCATTATCTAACTTATAATTAAGGATACTCATACTAAAGGGCATGTTACAGCCTGTGCTCCAACTTACACTGATTGCTGTCTGTTCTTTTCTTATCTCTCTTTTACTCTCAGATATGAAAAGCAGTTTTATGCATTCAGAAAATATTAACTTTTAGCCCTACAAAAAGTGCACTGGCTATCTTTAAATAAAACTAAATTGTATAATGTTCTATTAACTGAATTAAGTATTAAGGCAGTTAGGGAGGTTGTTACCTTTTATTCACTTTCCATAATTTCAAACTTATTTCTTCACTGAACTGCTTGCCATTGTACCTTTAAATTTTGCATTTCCTTCAGGAAAGAATATTCAAAATTCTCAGGGTTAACTGCTTGTCCCCCCAGACAGCTTGTCAACATGGAAATGTACTCAGCAATGAGTCTTTGTAAATTTCACTCAGAAAAGAACGCGCAGCTGCCATCAGCTGCAGACATCTTGACTCCATTGAACATTTCCCAGTGGAAACAAGCAAATTAATATCTTTGCAGTTATAAGAATCTTAACATTTTCATGGCGTTCATCATTTTGTCTTATTTTTATAGTCAACATGTTTACAAAAACACCTGTTCACAGCTTAAGCCAAATGTAGTATCTAGACATTCACCCTTTTAATAAAAAAAGAAAATATTCTAATTCGACATATAATATAATCAGTGCACTTTTACATCCCACCCCAGCAGTCCAAGATCACAGCATATGAACATTAAACTTGCTTTTGTCCAGTGTTATCTCTTGCTATATTGTAAAACCTATATTTCATATAGATAAAAAAGTACTTGTTCACTTCAATATCTTTAACACATATAACAGTTACTGAAAAGAATCTCCCTACATTTAAAATATTCCTGACTACACACTACACAAGACTGTTTTACTGTATATAACATGCAGTTTATATCATGATATGTTTTATACAAATACTAATAACATTTTTTATTTACATTTAGTTTCACCCTATTAGTGCTCTTCGAAGCATTAATGATATCAAGTGGGATATATGCTTTACAGTCTACACCCAAGTTTAACAAAGTCTAAAAAAGCCCAGTGTTTTTCAGCCACTTTTTCTTGCAAAACCATATTTCACAAATTTGATAAGATGCTTTATAATCTTCCATTTATTCACTAATTTCACAGTTGCTGGTCTTCTTTTGGTTCATCTCCCTCTCCCAACACCAGACTCTGGTTCAAGTCCAAGGTATTGCTGACTCTTCTAGTCAACTACTGTTTTTTTTCTGTCTTTCAAGTATTTTCCTTTGGTACATTTGAAAAGGTTTCACTGGCAAAGTCTCTATACGAACCTTACCATCAGAATAGTGAGAAACAGAGTTCCCTTCTACTTACTGTCTCACTTTTTTGTTGGCTAAACTTTTTTTATTTCCTCTTTAGCCTGTTATATACATAAAAACACTTTGAAGACAGCTGGATACAGCAGCTTGAATCTCATACCTGCCTCAGTATTCCTTGATTGGTGGGATAAATTTGTTTCTCTTTTACCTGGTGTACAGTGAATACTCATTTTCTACAAACACTCTGCTGTCTCCAAGTTTTAATACTTTGCTCTTCTGCCACTGTTTTGTCAGGATCAACTCTTGCTGCTGGCATGATTGCATCTTTAGTAATATTGGTTTTGGCTGCTTTCTCATGGCCTGGTTTGGAGCATATATTCAATGTGCCCTTTCATTTAACAAATTCTGCTGTGGAACACTAGTCCAGTTGCTTACTTGTGCTTTCATAAAATTAATACAGTCTGTTCCTTCCAGTTTCAGGTTTTCTCTGTGTGCTCTGCCCTCTAACTGTACTATTTGTTTTAAACTGTTCTTCTTGAGAAGCCTTATATTCAGCCAGCGTTTTCTTCATGTCAGTCTTTGATTTTTGCAGTTTTATCTGTTCATCTGAATGGCTAGTTAAAACTTCTTCTATTTGTTCCAGCCTTTTGTTGTTTGAATTGATATATTCATTCAGTGTTTTATTTGTTTTAATTACCTCTGAGTACATTTGATTTATTTTTCCTCTAAATTACTGGAAGCCATCTCTTGAACCAAAGCTGAAGCTTGAACTTTCTTTTGCTAAACAGCTGCAAAATCTTTCCTAGACAGTGTTTTCTCTTCAACTTTTCTGGTTGATTTTCTTTCAGGTTTTCCAAATTCCTTCTTTGCTGGCATACAGGTACTGTATTTACTAGCCAGTAGCATAATTTACCCCCCCCCCAAAAAAAAAAACTTTCTCAATGTAACTCCTTTTTCTCAGTTTCTGTTTTCACACCAGGACAGCTGAAGTTATGCTGATGATCAGTGTGTAGCCATCTTGGAAGTCTCAGATTTAGGAGAATTTTTGATAGATTTTAAGTTATACATTAGAAAATTGAACTTGGCCTGGCATTTTAGAGAAAATGAAGCTCAGACAGAAAAGGCTATGTTAAATTCACATTTAATCCACCACTAAACACCTTTTTTCAAGCTTATGAAAAAGTTTGTGAAACTGATTTTTTGTATTTTGTTTTATTATGAAAAGAAATCAGTCTTTTTTGTAACATGTTTATTGCTGAAAGAAAATTACTTGAAGAATTAACTAATGACTCTATCAAAAGAATAATTAAACCCAGCAAGGACAGTGAGTTGGCACTGACAGATTCAGTTTAATTATACTGGGCATATATATTCTGTCTTGATAAACTCTAAGATATGTACTCTGGTTTAATGAAAGTAAATAAATGCCAGTTTTTTTTATTAACCAGAAAAATCACCTTCTTGATTGTTTTGATAGACTTGATTTAACAGATTTACCACTCCAGTCAAAATCCCCACCTGACACTGTCCCTGAAGCCGGACATGCCTGGACATCCAGGTACTTGGAGGCAGAAGTGATAGCCCTGGTGGGGCTTGTCTTCCCACCTCACCCAGTAAGTGAAAAAAAATGATAAGATAATTTTACATTTTTTGAGGCTACGTTTTATAAGCAGACAGATGCAACTTGTGCCACCACATTTGCCAACCTTGTAATGTCTTCTCTGAAGAACAAATTTATTTGGACTTCTAAGTTTGTAAAATCATGGAAATGTTATTTACATTTTCCTTGATGATATATTTACCTTATGGAAAGAGACAGTAAGTTGCATGATTTTTTTTAATTCCTTTCCACCATGACTTAAATACTTAGATGTTTTAATTACTAAGAGTAGAACTGGATTCACATCAGACATTTTCAGGAAACCAACATTTTCCAACAGCTATTTACATTTTAATAGCTGTCACCCTGTGTCTCAGCAAAAAAATATATATAATTGCAGTTACCAGAGATGGTGTCAGAAAACAATAAATTTATTCAAGAGAGGAATAAAGTATTGGAAGTATTTTGTTAAGAAAATATCCCCAAGATTTTTTAATAAAAATCAATGATGATGTGATAGAAGGCTGGGGGACTAAGTATGGGCCATTAAAGATTAGAGGCTTTCCCAGACAGTGTTTGGTTGAAATCGTGAATGAGGGGCCTAATAAATTGAATTTATAAGTGGTCCATTGTTTTAAGATATGATTTGAATCCTTTTAACATCAAAAATATAATGATCAAAAATTGCAATATTTTTAGAGGAAATGTCAAGTTAAACCAGACTGTTGGTGATGACCCCATTTTTGTATATAAAAGGTAGAAATTTGAAAATTTGTTTTGTGAGTTCCACTTATATGAAGAATATGGTAATAATGGAAAAGATACAAGGGAGACAACAACGTATGGGAACTGTTCACAATGTGAATATGTTTTTGACAGTAAAGTAGAAGTGACTGACTGGGAATCTAGACCACTAATCTATCCACCTTGTGGAAACAGTGGTAGTAAAGGTTTAATTTATGTAGTCTTTTGTTCAAATTGTAAGGCTTATTATGTTGGTAAAACTGAATGTTTTTTTTTTTTGAGTAAGAGAATTTGCTAATGTACTTGATATTAAGAAGGGTAACCCAAATAATGCCTTATATAGACATACTATGGCTTGCCAAGCATTTAAAAAAATGTTTTTGATTTTGGAAGTAGTACCTTTTCATTTGACAGGTGAGGAGTGGAAAATAAAATTGAATATAAAAAAAACTTTTTCTGGCAGATCAAATTAAATGCTTTAAAGTATTAATGCTTGAATAATAATGTGTTAATAAACTCTGCATTAAATTGAGGGCAGCTAAATTATAAGACTGCTAATAACATAATTTTAGAAGAATAGGGCCCAATACTGATCACCTTTTTCTTAACAGAGGAGGCACCATTAATACTGACAACACACATTCTGTCATTGAGACAGTTTGCAGTCCATCTTACCACATAGGGATCTATGTTTAAGACTTTCAACTTGTTTACATTCCCATCATGTGGAATGGTATCAAATGTTTTTGCTGGGTCCAGGCAGGCAGTATGAGCAGTGTGGTCATTGTCTATAGCCTTGTTGACTTTTTTAAAGAAGTTTACAAGATTGAAGAGTCATGACCTGCCCTTACCAAATTCAAATTCAAATTGTTGAGGATCAAGCCTGTTTAAATTCTTAATGTCCTGGTTAATGAGATCAGTGATGATGCATTTCATGGCTTTGCAGACAAGACTAATAACCTTTATGAGTCTATAGTCTATTGGGTCAATGGTGAGGCCACCCTTATGAAGGGGCATCTCCACCTCAATGTGTCATTGATTGGGGACATAGGCTGTGACAGTGCATATTTTGAACAACCTATATAGGGGATCATCAAGGGTCTGCTTCACACTGTTTATAAGATAATCCAGTACGTTGTTGGGACCCACTGAAAAACTATTTTGGTCTTAGAGAGCACTTCAAAGATATGGTCCTCTGACATATCATGGGGAGTAACTCTGGTTTGTTGGGGTGGAGCATTTGATACAGTCTCCCATAACAAACTACTGTCTGCCCTCTCAGAACTGAAGCTAAATAACTCTGCACTCCTATGATTCAAAGATCATCTTTCTAAAAGACAACAGGCTGTTAAATGGCAGTCAGTTCATCCCCTCTTCTCCCAGTCACCTTAGGAGTGCTTCAGGGATCCATACTGAGTCCTTTGTTATTCACAATATTCACAAACAACCCCCACAAAGCCACCGTTCATGCAAGCTTAGTCCAATATGCTGATGACTCTATACTAATCTGCCCCACCCCGTTTCTCCAACCGCTACAGAAAATAACTCAATAATCCTTTTCTGCAGCTGAAACATGGTTAACTGACTTACAATTAATACTCAACCTCAAAAAAATGAAAAAAAACAAAAAAAAAAAACAGCTTCTGCTCTTTCATCCCTCCAAAGCTATAGACTCCATCCCACCTTTCACTATCATTGCCTCTGACAACACCCATATCATACCAGTTGCACACACCAAACTACTAGGTGTTATTATCAACCAAAACATGAAATTTGACAACACATAGCTCAGGCCATAACTAAAGTGTACAAAAAACTAGGGACACTCTACAAATGTAAAAACTACCTAACCTCCAATAGCAAAATTACCGTAGCAAGAACCCACTTACTCTCCACATTACTTTATGCTTCTCTTATCCTAGTTAACCTAAACAAAGGCAAACTAAACAAACTATCCACGTGTTATCACAATATAGCTAAATTTGCTACTAACTCTTCCTACAGATCTCACCATTGTCTAGCCCTCCACCATATATCCTGGATAGAATTACCTAACTTACTTACCCTAAATCAACTCACCTTGATTCATCAAATTCTTTATTACCCTAACAAAACTCCAGCCCTATATGGCCTAATCGTAAGGTCTACCAATAAAGGTCTGGATGAAGTATCCAAAAGTAGATATAATTCAGGGGAGTCACTATACTCCTGTACTGTCGCAAAAATGTGGAACTCCCTCCCACCCAAAATTAGGACTGATATAAATAATCTCAGTTTCAAAATGCAGTTAAAATCCTATCTCACCTGGTCCTGGGTTTATAAATGCTTTGATCTGGGATAACACCAATAACACCACTCTTGTCAAAATGATCTCACCCAGGATAACTCCTATAAGACAACTGTAAGCATATTATCCTACATATATTCTATTATAAGGGCCTCCAAAACTTAAAAACCCATATCATTTTCTTTCTTTTCTTTTTCTAATTCAAACTTTACCAATGTTATAGAATTTTGCATCGAGTCTTTCAACTTAAAAATGCTGTCTTAACTAACAATCTTTGTAATTGGAATCCTCAACAAAAGTATCAAGTTTCTTTCTAGACTGTTATCTTGTATTTTATAGTTTGTGTTTTGCACTTTGTATTATAATGGGTGTGATGTATTATCCAGTATGTATGGAACATTCTATATCTTGTTTTTATATTTTGTAGTAGAATATATGTCTTGCATTTTAGCTTATTGTATGGAGCTTTTCTCCCTGAGCTTTTGCTGAAAATGGACAACCCCTGCCCAGTCGGACTTCTCCAGTAAACAGATGTAAATAAATAAATAAATAAAATAAATAGTTTCAGTGGAGAAATTTGCAGCAAATGTTTTAGTCAGTATGTTAGTGGTATCTTTAAGAGTTGAATAGGAGGTGCCATTGTAAATAAGTTCTAAGCAGTGATTGTAAATTATTTATTAGTTTTCTAATGTACTTTCTAGAAAGACATATAACTGTCCTTAGCCTCAGAAACAAGCCAGCATTCATGGGAGGCTTTGATGGTCTTAATAACTGTCTTCAGTTTCTTGGTGAGGCATTTTATATTCTCATTGTAATGAGAAGTCCTGTCTTTATGAGGTCATCTAAGCAGTGCCTTCCTTCTGATGTAAAGTTTATTTATATCTACTGACTCTCATTAATCCATTATTGTTATTGATTTTGCACTCTGTTGTTTTATGTGCATTTTCTTTTCCCTTTATGCCAAAGTCACGGCTGAAATGGTCTTTTGCTTCAGTTTGCTTAACCATCAAACAAAAGAATGCATAAGTAAAATGGTACACTGTTAACACTGCTTGGCATCACTAAATCAGATGGTTGCTTAGATTTACTCTTGCTTACTTATTAGCATATTAAGGCTCGAGTTTAACCACTGATATAAAGTTCAGATGCAAGTACATTATAACATGTAAGTTAACATCAGTGCTACAGTACAGAGCTATCAAAATTTACCTCCATGACTGATTTCAGTTTTAAAAGACATGAAAGGAATTTCAGGTCATGGTATCCATAGGGCTGACTTTAGGGCAACTGGACCTATTTGACCCAACAGAATGTTGCTCTCTCAGGGGACCCTGTATTAAGCCATGACAAAAGTCATTATTCTTCATATGCCCTACAGATTTGCCTGAGAGTCACAACAGCAAAAAGCAAGGCATTTTCCTTATGGTAGTCCAGCTATGTAATAGTTATTTGTGGACCTGACATTTCCCATCACACATTGCACTATATATATATATATATATATATATATATATGTTTTGTTTGTCTTTCAGCTTTTCCCAGTTAGGGGTCACCACAGCGGAACTCCAGTCCACTAATGACTGGCAGTTGGTTTTTATGGTGTTGAGTTGCCAGCCCGACGCCCAACCTTCAATGAAGGCACGCCCATTCAACACATGTCTTTCGAACGCCCACTCGACCGCGGGGAGGACATGCAGACTCCACACAGAAGGCACTCCCAACCCAAGCTGAGAATCAAACGGGAGAACCTCTTGCTGTGAGGCAACAACGCCACCGCTGCACCATGGCGGAAGTACTATATATATATATATATATCTTATATTAATAACTTCAGCTTTGTGCCTCTTTTATGAACCATTATGTTTGATACTCACAGACCCACAGTAGTCAGTTGCTGTTACTGAGCACTCAAGAGGGTTTTCAACCTCAAATTGGTCAGATTAACCAGATGACTGTGTAGCATTCCAGTTCCTGTTTGAAGATAAGGAGAACAGAATTAATTAGAAGACTACTAGACAGGCACTCTGGTTTCTATTCTATTATTTCTGACATGGGATTTTTTTTTATTGACTTATTTACTTTGTTTACCAGGAAGGTCTGACTGTAGTGAAACCCTTATTTCAGTGTAGGCCCTGGGAGAAAAGCTGCACATTTAACAACAGATTTGACATATACATAAAATACAGTTACATGACATCAGAAGGAATACAAAATATAGGTAAGTGTACATACATGAGAAAAAAATACAATCACTTACATAAACATTGTTTAGGAACAGAACATGTACATAGCATGCAGAGGTATATACAGTGCTGGACATTCATTAGAAACTGACTCAGGCTTGCATATGGCAAAGACTGAAAAAGATGCTGCAGTGTCATCTGCAATTTTTAATAATGAAAATAATGAAAAAGAAAAGGCAGCATAGCTATGGAAATATTAGAAAGGGAAGGTGGTTGATAATGAAATATAGAATGATATGTTAGTAGCAGAGCAACTATGAAAACATTGTTACACATAGAATTGCGAAGTGAAGCAATTATGAAAGTGACAATGGTTGGTGTTACTTGGACCATTATAAGGAAAATTTTTTTTATATAGACAAGGAGAGAGAGAGAGAGAGAGAGAGAGAGAGAGAGAGAAAGTGATGAAACTGTGACGGTGTGGTGGGGTGGTATAGTGAGATAGTGGTTGATCTAATTATAGAGAAAAAAAAATTGAGTCTTGTCAACTTAGAGCCTTTAACTGATATAATTTATGCAGACAAAAAAAGTTACTCCTTGGGGTTAAGTGAGTATCTTTCTGGCCCAATGGAGAAAAAAGAGGAAGTGGAAAAAATAAGGACTTTAAGAAAAGGTAATAGGTGTGGCCAAAAAATTTATTCCAGCCAGGAGATGAGAAGTAGCAGAGCTAGCAACTTGAAGGTATGTATCCTATCTGTGTGTTTTATTTGCAAGTGGATAGAGTTCCAATTTTTAGTCACATGGAGTGATTTGTTACTTGACTGTAGTAGTCTAGAACTGGAGTACGGCTGAAGCATATTTTTCAATGATGGGAATTTTTGGGGAAAATGAATTAAATTGTGGACTTTCTTGAGTTTTGAGTATGTAAGTTAGTGGGGAAGTTCCACCCAGTATAAGTTTCTAAGGACTATGCAGTAGTGGGTTTTTAGCAGGGTAGGAAGGGTAGAAAGGCTTACTGCAGTTAGAGACTAGTGACAAATAGCTACCAGTTCAACAACATGTCAGAGAAAAGCTGCTACAGTTAGAGACTAGTGACAACTAGTGACTGATCCAACAGTATGTCAGAGAAAGGCTTACTGCAATGAGACACTAGTGGCAAACAGTGACCGATCCAACAGTATGTCAGAGAAAGGCTTACTGCAGTTAGAGACTAGTGACAAACGGTGACTGATCCAACAGTATGTCAGTGAAAGGCTTACTGCAGTTAGAGACTAGTGACAAATAGCTACCGGTTCAACAACGTCAGAGAAAAGCTTGCTGCAGTTAGAGACTAGTGTCAGATGGTTACCAATCCAGCAATACATAAGAGAAAGGCTTACTGCACCCAGAGACTAGTGACATATAGAGTTACCAGTCCAACCGTTATGTCAAATAAAGGCTTGCTGCATTCAGAGACTACTGACAGATGGTTACCAATCTAACAGTTATGTCAAAGAAGGGCTCGCTGCAGTCGGAGAACAGGGTTAGATAGTTACCAATCAGAGAATGGCTTGGTGCAGTCAGAGACTAGTAACTAATAGTTACCAGTTCATCAACATGTCAGAGAAAAGCTTGGTGCAGTTAGAGACTAGTGTCAGATGGTTACCACTCCAGTAATACATAAGAGAAAGGCTTGCTGCAGGGACAAACTAATGACAGATAGCTACCAGTTCAACAGTTATGTCAAAGAAAGGCTTGCTGCAGTCAGATACTAGCGTCAGTTAGTTACCAATCCATCAGTATGTTAGAGAAAAGCTTGCTGCAGTCAGAGACTACTGACACATAGTGACCAATCAGAGAAAGGCTTGCTGCAGTCAGAGACTAGTGACACATAGTTACCAATCAGAGAAAGGCTTGCTGTGGTCAGAGACTAGTGACACATAGTTGCCAGTCAGAGAAAGGCTTGCTGCAGTCAGAGACTAGTGACAGAAGCTTAAAAATAGAACACAGATGGTCCAGATTGGGGAGAAGTTTTGGTTAAAGTAGACTGAACAAACAGTTTGGATTTTGTATATATTTTTCTTACATTCACCTGGGTTTCCGTATGACATTCTAAATTCCTTCCACCTGCCAAAACATGATGCTTAGTGACTGTTTTAAATTATCCCTGCATGTAGTTTTTACTATGGACTTTGTGGCCTGGGATATGTCTGAAAAAGATGTGCATGAATTTAACTCCAAAGTTAAATGACTGTTTTCCATTTTGCTCTAGGAAATACCATATGGCTCTTAATATATAAAAAATGACCATACCGTCTTAATTTTGAATAAAGCATTACAAGCTCTGGACTATGGAAAAAGTTATGTTATGGTACAAAAAATGACTGCTTGCAGGCGAAAGTTCTTATGATGAAAGAAGCAGCTGAAATATTTGCAGAGATGCCTTATCTTCATGTCTTCCTGAAAAGCTCCCATTTCAGCATGTCCACAGTTCTGAAGCACCAAAAGGCAGTGAAAGTGACCTTCAGGTGACAAAAGAGGATGAGCCTGCTTCTGCTCAGTTTGTACAAGAAGGGAAACTTAGTTGTGTAAGAACAGATGTGCCCATGGAGGACATGAAAATAAAGGGTCTATATTAAAATCCTGAAAGGACTAAACATCGAGTGTATGTACATTGACACAAAGGTCGATCTACATACACAGCGAAACACTGAAAGAGCGAAATCCAAAATGCTGAACGAGTTCCGTCATCAGAATGTGCCACACAGGTAAGTAAAAAATAATACTAAATTAATTTAACATGCTTTTGCAGTGGGACAAACACCCCCACACCCCCCTAGCTAAATATACCAACTCCAAGACCGCACTACAGTGGGGAAAAGGATATATTTCCTTATCCTCACCATCGCGCTGCTGACCAGGAAACATGTTCAGTGTTTCAAATTTCGCTCATTCCATGTTTCGCTGTTTATGTAGATCGACCTTTATGTGTCGATGTACATACACTCGATGTTTAGTCCTTTTGGGCTTTTAATATAGACCCAAAAATAAATCCTACTGAAAATAATACACCTTTTGGTGATGCCTCACATCTCGATAAGCTCAACATTAGTCCTGAATTTGTTGTGAAAAAAGAGATAGTTGGAAAAACACATTATTGGAATGGACTTAAAAATTAAAAATAATTAATAAATTAGTGTCAGACTGGAACAGAAACCATCTTTATCTAAAGGTCTAAATGGGAAGGCAAAACCTTTCTCTAAAACTCTGTAACTCTAGCTCTGGGAGACAAAATAGTTTCAGCATCCATTGCCAATCTGTTAAATCTTATTCAGGTGTGTCCTGGCAGTTTGACCTCAAACAAGCCAATAAATGTCACACACCACTCAGTTATGCCTAGAGACAGTCCTCAAATGCAAGACAATACATATTATACAGCCCATTCACTACAAGTCATCAAGTCATCAGGTCCAGCTTCTGTACCTTTTTGACATGACAACAACTGAAATAAGGAATTTTTTTTGGGGGGAGGGGCATATGTTGCTCAGCTCAGTGTTTTTATGAGGTACTGCACCACTCACAACACTATCAGCTTAAAATAACAAAGCCCCTCACCAATTCAGTTTTGCCTCTGCAAATTCTAAAGCCAAACCAAAAATACAGGCCTGATCAGATATGCTGCCACTGCACTTTGCCACAATCCTCCTGTATTTCCATCAATTTTTGAACAAACTGCAAAGGACTTTTCTGCTGCAGTCAGTTGGCCAGTTAAACTCTTTGGCACCTGACAAGCACAGACAATTTTCCAAGAGTCAAGCTGCCTCATTAGCATCACTGCTGCATTTGGTAATTGACTGCACACCTGATTTACCACCTTCATGAGAATCAAGAGGGAGTCAACTGTAACAGCATCAACAACCAGACACTGGCTATGGTGTTTCTTTAGCAGTATATTTCATTGTTTCCCTGCCTTTTTAGTTTCAAGTTTCCTGATGGCTGTGTTTGCTGTTTTTTGGAATGCTTTCTGTGTGCCCTGTAGTTCTGTTCTTAACCACTGAGGTATTATAGCATTATCCTCAGTATCTGTAAGATGACCAGTTTCCTTGGATAGTCCCTGTGCAGTAGATAATGAGGACTTCTGTGATTGCAAATGATGTGAGAGGGATTCCACTTCTTGCACCAAAGCCTCACCTATTTCCTGGGCCTGTTTTCCTTGTTTGCCAGTTACTGCAACAATGCGACTTACACTCTGCACCAGCTGTCACTCAGAGACTATAACAAAAGCCTTAATTATGCCAGTCTGCAGTAGACTCTACAGAACTTTGCTTTTCAGGTTTGACATCCTGCTACAGCAAGCTGTGCACAGTGGCTCCAACAGACACTTCCCCTAGTGAATCTGGATATACCTCATCAACAGTCCTCAAACCATGGATTATGCCTCTCAGTTTAAGTGGTACTTCAACTACATGTATTTTCTCATCCTTTTGAATAAGCTCATATATGACATGTTCAACCTTCTGTAGTTGTTCTTCGTTGATAAGAGGGTTAATGCTAAAGTCAAACTGTAGCCTCTTTGGAGTGACATGGGACCCCCTTTGTTCAATAGTTTTACCTAAAACAGTATGGAATGAGAAGTTCAGCAGACATATAGGAGTATGTTTTACCATGGAAGCTAAACACTGGGTCACATCAACAAAGAGTTGCAAGTGGTCTCCAACACGTAGACTCCTGGGAGTTGTGGCTTGATGAATGATATAGCCTCCAGCTGATTGCATATTGGAGACAAAGAACAGTAAATCTTGTTGTCCACTTCACATTAGGTAGCCCTAATCAGCTGCCTATCCTCCTTGCTCAGCAGATAAACTGGCCCAATCCAAAATTATTCCACAGATCTGTACAGTACTGACCTTGGATACCAAGGAATCATTAGTGCACAAGGCCAAGACAGTGACCTGGCAAGTGCTGAAAATGTTTCTGCCATTCTGTCCACAACTGTATGCATACTTAAGAGAGTCATCAGTAGGCTGGATATCTTTCCTCTGCAGACCTGTCAAAATGTCAACATTTGGCTGCCGTTTGCTAAATGCTTTTTCTTCCTCAGACTTGATCTTGCATATTGCATCTTCTAATTCAAAACGGTCCAACGCTTCTGCATACATGACAATAACCCTTTCACCCAACATCTATCCAGTCAGATCAAATGAGAATCCAAGATTTCATTGTTAGGACCAAGTCATATCAACTGGAAAGACTTTTATGTCAATGCTCTGTTCTAGCTTCCTTTCAATTATTCAAAATGACATAATGATTTAAAATGTAATATACTTACTATAAAAAAGTGCAAATGACTACCATCAGCCCTGGACAATTTAGTGTCTGATGTGTGGGGTCACATAGTAGTAGAGTCTGCTAAAAACCTCTCTTGTATATGTTCATTTCTGTAGTCGTGCAATGCAGGCTTCTGCACATGTGCGGCCTTGCAGATCTACCCACGTCCTTCAACTGTCTTTTGCCTGTCATAATCCCATGTATCCACTAGATGTCAGCATGACTGTCTTCCTTCCTAGGCTGGGTGAACCAGTGCTGGCTATTCATCCCACTCTCCCTTATTGGCTCCTCCTGCGCTCAGGTGACTAGGCCTAAATTAATTTGAATTAATTAATTAATTAGAGAAATAATTAATAAATATTAAATCATTATAATTTAATTTATATTGTATAAAATATAGTTTAGATTAATGTAATTATTAGCATGTATTAAATAATTAATACATAATTAACACAGTTCATTTATTAATTTAAATTAACAGATTACTTTAATTAAAACATAATTAAATGTATAATTAAGTCATAATGGATACCCCAACAAAAGTAAGATTTAATAACACTATTTTTCAGTAAACATACCCGGTATCGATGTACACATGCTGTGACTTCCCTGTCATATGCATGTGGTGAATTTCTATTTTGCTCACACCCCTCCAAAAAAAAGCAACACCCAATGACATTACCTGCTTCATGTGCAAACAGACTTCTTGTACTGCCCTTTGAAAATACTAAAAACTACATATAGGGTGCAAACTTGAAACAGGAAAGCTTCCATTGTATCACATCCTTGACAGCTGCACTTTTCAAAAGGCATGAGATTCAGATACTTTTAAAAATCATATTTTAACATAAGATCATTACTTTATGTAAAAAATAAGATTTCAGTAGCCACATAGCTGTTGATCCTCACATCTTAGAAGTTGCAATGGTAAACTGAGTACATTTGACACTTCCAAATTCCTTCCTAGTCATCCAAAAAAGCCTGAAACAATGAAAGAACTATGCATGGTACTATATACTGCCACCGTAGTAACACACAGATTGGTGAGAATATCCTTCTTGATTTAATACACAGTGTGGCTACAGATTACCATTTGCCACTTTTGTTAGTGCTTTTTTTCTCCTCACAACTAACCAATGACTTGTCCACGTGACCTCTCATCATTACAAGGCACTCTCAAACTCCTCCGGACTATTCAGTCCCATGTATGGGACCAGTGAGGAGATCAAGGCTCACTGTACAGCATCATGTAACTGCCAAGGAGTCTTTTTCACGTACCTGTCCATCCCCCCCCCCCGTACACAGCTGTACTTCCTGAGGGAGGTTGTACAATGGACACATGCTTGTATATTGTCTTGCCTCTACTGTGACTCAGCAAAGATACCCTACCAATCCCTGCTTAAGATAACACCTTCCGTGCATGTGTGCAGCCTCCACAAGGGATCAAAGACTGGAAATGCCTAAGAACATGTCCAAAACATGCACCCCCAGAATATGAAAAAACATCCTTCCCCTGCTGCTACCTCAGATGCCAGAGCTGATAATCAACCCTGGGTCACTTGGGTCATAGTTAGGGCTTTACCCATCTATGGACAGTGCTGGCCTCTTTTATCACTTTCAAATCTAGCATAAGGTGATTGCCTTGCCTTTCCATGAACTGAATATTCTTTTCTGCAGGCTGAAAACTCCATAAAGAGGTGACCAAAGGTCATGATTGAACCACATACCCTGGAGCCCTGAAACAGATATTTTACCATCTCTAGCCATAATGTTGCTATGCTGTATCCATTAACCACATATGTATTGTATTTTTATTTAGAGGCCCAGATTTGAGAGCTTTAACTGCAAGCAATTTGATCTGCATCTCAGAAGAAAAAGCACGTAAAAGGAATGGAGATATTAGGCATCTTCCCTAGCAACAAAGTTCTCACAAACAGTCCTCAGGCCAGAGATCTCACAAATATAACAAAACTAGAGTAATGTGGTGCATAAACAAGTGAAAGGGAACTCACTCTTACCAGGTGTATGTATTGATAATAACAATCTTGTTTTGAAAGCCATTTGCATCTAAAACTAGCAAAACAAAACAGACATTTAAAGGAGGGAATAGGTCAGTTTTTCATAAGCAGGCACTAGACAGAGGTGTCTCATGAACACAACAGAAACAGATGTTTGGTGCCAGACCCATGGGCTCAAGCTTAATGCCAAGAAATGTATAGTTATCCCGTTTGGGAAAAAAACATGTACCCATGAATTACCACATAGGTGGCAGTACACTAAACAACGAAAGTGTGATGAGAGACTTAGGGACACAGTTGGACAGTGGTCTCACCTTCAATAACCATATCACCACAACAGTCAGGAAATCCTTCTATGTGGCATACCTCATCACTAAGGGCTTTTCATCCAGAAAAAAGGAGGTCATTGTCCCATTGTACTCATCCCTCATTAGACCCATTATAGAGTACAACGCCTCATTTGGTATGTACCTCACAAGACATCTGCAACAGCTGGAAAGGCCGCAGAAATACCTCACTGAAAGAATCACAGGCCTAAAGCAGATGCCCTATGCTGACCGTCTAAAAAACTCCAGCTATACTGTGTGGCATATCGTCTACTCAGAGGTGATCTCTGCTTAACATACAAGGCCATGTCAAACCCTGAGCTGTTGGACATGCTGGACTTAAAGAAATCCCAATCCCTCAGAGCCACATGCTCCAGGGATCTAAAACCTGTCATCACAATGAACAAAACATGCTGGAGGGATAGATTCCTGACCCAGAGACTCCCCATACTATGGAATAGACTGCTCATACATGTCAAGCAGAGTGCCTCCTTGGCCTCTTCAAAAGGAACCTTGACGATTGGATGGGAGAGAGGAAATTCACCCCGGGGATCATGTCAGTCGCCTGCTAGACAGGGGTCCAGGGAAGTAAATATTGTGGGAAGAAATATCAAGGGAATTGTTATAGCTAGGCTTGTATAGGCCCTAGGGCTGATAGCCTAGTACCAACCTATGAAACTATGAACAATAAAACTGTGGGGTATCCAGAGATAGATCTGTGTGCTACATTACTTAGCAGTCAGCTTTCAGTGTTCTGTTCCTGGTTGCCTCATCCTCTGATGAAGGAAACAAATGCTATTGTTTTTCCTAGGAACAAGTCTACCCTCCACACTATTTAATATCAAAAGTTCTTCTAAAGGTAAATGGATATGTATCCTTCAGAGACAAACTTCTCTCTCCAATTAAGGAGGTAACACCTCCTCCTTAGTCTTACATCACTCAATCTAGGTGAATTAATCCATAAGAGTAACTTTTAGAAATAGATGTTAGTGAGGTGGTGTATGAGAAATGCTATTTCTAAGGAGAGGCTTGAGATGATTACTATTATTATTAATGAGGATTCTGGGGAAGTTCAACAGGTTTATGTGGTTTTGTGGGAACACAACTGACTTTAACAAGGTATGAGAATTAACTGTGTAAGGGACTCTAACCATTCAGGCCAAGTGCAGGAGTTGGAGGCCCATGAAGGAAGAAAGGGGTAATATGAGATGGGAATGTATAATGGAGGTTAGAAAATGTTCATGCTCTTTCTTTTTGCCCCCCCCCCCCACCAGTCTTCATAAAACGATTAAGCATAGCTCCACTGACTCATTTGTCCACTACATCCTGGTATCCAATGATAGTAGGCATGGGAGGTGAGTGCTGGAGACTGTACCACGTTTCATGTTTCAAAATGAGTCTACTTTTTAGTAACCATTTTTGCTGCTGTCAACAACAATTTGCAATGATACTGAAGTGTATAGAATACTTAACTTACAAAGAATTGAAGCTTTTGTGGAACCATCTTGCCTTCCACAAAAAGCAAAGTATTTCTATTAGTCTATTCAAATGTAATGCGGATGAAAGGATGGATAGACACAAATTAATCCCTGGTTTAGCATCCTTGTCCTTTATAGACAGGGGGAAGATGTAATGTTCTAACTTATTATTGTCTGGTTTGTTTCTGGTTTATTTGAATGCAAAGTATAAGGGCAAAACACTACCATGGGAATGTAATGCCAGGATTCTTAAAATCCTCACAGATCAATAGCCTAGTAAGTACCTATGACCTTAGAAGACAGGTTTTGAAAATGTATTTATAGTCAATTAACCAGGGAAGAGATGATTACCTAGGCCATTTTCAGGCTCAGTATGGCAGAAATAAAACCAAAGAAACAATAAACTTTAATCAATATCAACGCAACAGTGGTAATGTAAAAGCAAGTATGCAGGAAGGTATGTCAGGATAATACATAGCATAAATGAACAGTCATAAATAGAGGTTATACAAAAATTCAGTCAGCAAAATCAGTAAGAAAAGTTCCTATACATGGTCATAGCATCATGGAGTATAACATTTCTATCCAGAAAATAATATACAAAGTATATGCAACACTTAATATTGTTGGGCATGGAATGTGAGAGTAAGGTATGAGTCAAAGGGGGTCTACTTCTAAATTTTGAACTTTCAAAACATTGACTTTCTTATGGTCGAGACCATAACATCGAAGTTTTGAAACTTCGAACCATTTAAATGGAGATCGCTGCACAGCAAGGAACAGTATATTTACTGTTTTCATCTCTATAGTGCAATCCCGGAGTTGGTATATTTAATTAACAAGGGCTGTGGGTGTGCAGGGGGGCTTGCCCCCTCCTCCTGCAAAAATGTAAAAAAATGTTTTTGTTTTCTTTTTATTTAAATTTCGTAGTTTCCAAACTCTGATCTTATGGTCTTGACCATACGAAAGTCGATGTTTTGAATGTTCAAAATTTAGAAGTAGACCCATCAAAGGAGGGGAAAAGAGGAAAGCAGGGAGACAAAAAAGATAGAAAAAATAAATGAAAGAAATGGTTTGAGAGAGAGAGAGAGAGAGAGAGAGACAAGGGAAAGTGTGCAACTAGCTCCTACCCAGGTTCTGGAAGTTTGGGCAATACTACAGGAATTTGGGAACATGTTTACTAGTAAACCATGGTACACCTACCCGATGAAGTATCAGACAGACACATTGCCTCAGAGGCCTTTAAAACAGGCCAGTATGTCTGATCAAGTTAAGCAGACCCTGATTAGGGAACTACAAGAGATATTGGGACTGGAGTAATCCAGAAGTACAATAATTTACTTCTGTTTTAACATGTCATGACAAAATCTAAGCTAATAAATAACCATTTGATTTCATTTCTAATATGCAGTAGTACTATTTATTTCTTATCACTAATCAGAAATTAAGTTCAGGAAACTGGCATGGCTGGAAGGTTGGAGTAGTAAGTGAGGGTTCAGGTGAGGGGCTCCAACAAAATGGTCCAAATTGGACCCTGTAATTTCTAAGGCCAGCCCTGGGTATCCACCACTGAAAAATGATTTATGAGGATTTGTGAACCATCTAGAATTGAAGGTTTGGGGGTGGTGGATAATGGCCCAGACTACCAAAAAACAACATGATCAGCAAGATATTTAATGTCTTGTCCACTATTATGTTTATTCTGAAAGTTATAGTTGTAAAAGTTGATGAAGTGAAACCTTCAATCACATCTTCGACTGATTGTGTAAGGTATGCCACCACTCACATTAGTTCTTCAGAAAGGGTATAAGTTCATTAACAGAATTGTTTTTAAAGGAATGTTGATTTAGATAGGGTCACTTCAGAAGAACCGTTATTTTGTCATCATATAACCATTAAAACTGCAGGCTTAGAATTCTTCTTTTAGTGTTAACACTCCTTCACTTTAAGAAAAGCTAACATAATGTACTGTCATCAGTAAAATGACATGTTTACAAAGTGTGGTTAACCATCGTTTTGGATATTCAGCTCACCAGGTTATTCATGGTTGTGGAGGAACAAAGGAAAGGAAGAATAAGATTATGCAACCTATGTTGCTTCATTTGTTAAACTGATTGTGTTCCTCAATAAAATCTGATGCACATAAATATTCAATACCCTGTAGATGTTCTGCTGTGGCTCTTACTTCTTATTCAGTGCAACACTCTGCAGTACATCCTTATTAGCATTATGAATGAAATAACCTACTTGCTGTCTGTATTTTTTTCTGGGTGAAACAAAAGAATTGTTAAAAATGGTTATGTCCAGATGGGTTACTGCTGCCCGTCTGTGTGTCTGTCTATCTTTCTTGCAGTATCTTTACACCAGTCAACCACATGGCCTGATGGAAGTTCCTGTGACTGTGTTAGTGGTTACTGAGTATGCATTTAAACTATATCGCAAATAATGTCCATTGTTATTAAGGATGTAATGAAAAGCTAAATGCTGATGGAAAACCGCAGTACTGGTTGTGAAATGTGTTTTAGGGTAGCATTACACAGCAATAACATGGGTGAGTAGTTTTAGCAGTAAACTGCAAACAAGTTGTTTAGACAGAAAATATTTTATTTGAATATAATAATCCTTACATGGGGTATAGTATCCTCACAGTTTGTCTTTCTTATCCCAGTTGGGGCCCAGTATATCCTGTTATATGTATGTATATAACAGGTACAATTCCTGCTTAATAAAATATTCCTGTGCCAGCTTTCTGCCTTACTGTAATATTGTTGCTCATGCATATTTTTTATTTCTTTTTTTGGTAAACTGCATAGGTGTACTAACCACACTTTCATTTAAACATGAGTTAAACCAGATTATTAGCTCACACAGTGGACAAAAGGCAAGGTCAGTATATAGATATAGATTTTAGTAAGTGTTTGTACAACACATGCAGTTTACAAGTAACCACTGCTGCAGAATTGTTCATATTACTCAGTGCATCCATTAAAGCAGATGAGCATAGATGAACCAACCAGGATTGCTAGCTTGTATTAAGCAGAATGACAGTAGCTTCTATTTTTCAAGGCTGTAACAAGCTCATTTCTGACTATCATAGGATCTAATATGACCATATGCATATTGGCCATAGAACAGAGTTTACTTACTTGGTTAATAAATAAATAAGGAAACAAATAAATAAGGGCTGGATCAGGTCAGTTGTACAATACAGAAGGTTATCTTCCCTGCATTTATTATCCTGTATGATCTGATTTGATTAGGTAGCCGCAATGGTGCAGCGGTTAACATTGCCGCCTCACAGCAAGAGGTTCTCTGGTTTGATTCTTGGCTGAGGTGCCTTCTGTGCGAAGTCTGCATGTCCTCCTTGTGGTTGTGTGGGTTTTCTCTGGGTGCTCTGGTTTCCTCCCACATCCCAAAGACATGCTGTTGGTGGATTGGATACTTTAAATTGGCCCTAGGCAAAACATAAGTGTGTGCATGTGTATGCCTTCCATGGAAGGTTGGGTGCTGGGCTGGCAACTTGACACTGTAAAACTCTACTGCCAATCATGAGCAGACAGGTAATCAGCTGTGGTGACCCCTAACTGGGAAAAAGTCAGAAGAAGAAGAGGGTCTGATTTGATTAGTAGTTAATTAAATATGGTCCTGCTGGGATTAGTCTCATGAACAAGGGCAGAAGCTACTATTGGATGAAACAGCCAGTCAATGCTTTTTCTGGATGAAAAATCAATGTATTTTTACACTTGACCCCCTACATTCCCTGTGACAGAGCTTTGCCTCCCCATCACCTCATATAACTACACTAACTCCACTGTCATACAAACACAGGGAAAAAAATGAAAAGCTAATAATACTTTAAATCACAAATGTTGCAATGAATAGAAACCACTTCATCAGTGATTCTCTGTGGGGAACAGAAAAAGTGGAGTTGCAGAACAGGGAAAATGTACTTGACAATTTGACACTTTGTGTAGCTGACGCACAACTAGTCTATGAGCTTCTTTCCTATTCTGCAGCCTTTTGAGGTGAAGTTCTCCATGGTGTAGTTTTTATGGGTAAGGCTAGCTGATGTTCTAGAAATCAGAGGGATACATTAGTTGTTCTGTATGTACATACCTGCCCTAGATTCCAGGAAGATCAAAAGACGAAGTGCTCTGCCCTCACACCCAGTGCTTGGATTCATGTTCTGGTTTTCACAATACAGTGAGGGAATAGCTGCACTGTGTAGGTGCCATCCATCATTTCAGATATTAAATTGAGCTCCTTTCTGCCTAAGTTGGTGGTTATTTAAATTAATGTTAAAGTTCACAACTCACAGATTGAAAAAAGGTAGGGGAGGGGGGTTAACAATTTTGCACTAAAATGTCCTAAAAGAAAACTTGCATTTACATTAGAAAATAGTTTCAGTGTTTTCTTAAATTAGACCTATAGTAATTCTGATAAAAAATATTAAATCCAATCAGTATTATTCAAAGGTATAAGAAAACTTTCTTTGCCTAAGCTAAAACCCAAGAAACAATGATATAATAAACAAATAATTCAGATGATTTTAAATTACTTAGAATTAAACTACATGGCATAAACTAATGCATATACAGTAAAACGGCACACCCCATAGTCTTCCATATCATCATAACTAAATGTACAGAGATTTCTGTTTTTTTATTTGTACAGTTTCGATATTCTACATTATAAGCAATTAATCTCATTTCATGTTTCACAATTTTCATGTTCCGAAGTAAATTTCAGCCTTCATGCCATCATACATGTTTGACCACAGCTATAATAGAGTCTAAAGTGTAAGCTCCACCGAGCTTTATCAGACAATACACTACTCCATCTCACACTCCACACATTCCTTTAAATTCTACTTATCTGCTAAACAATTATAACTTGCATACAAAATACGGAGGTATATGTAACTCTCTCGTTCATCCAGTTCGCACAAAATACTTTTTGTTCACATTCCTTTGCTTGTAGTTATTTTTTACACGAGTCTTCTCACACATTAATAACCATACAACATCACACATCTCCAAAATTTTTCTCTTATCTAAAAATGTTGCAGGACTGATACCATTCAGACTTTTCTTCAAAGTTGACACCTGAGCCTTCCTGAACATAATCATAAATTTGCCTTCCTGCCTGTCTTACTAATAATTCTCCTTGTGCATTAAACATATTCAGTCTTATTTCTGTTTTTTAAGAAAATCCTCATATTCTAATAATTTGTGTCCCTTCCCACTACAAATCATTTGTATCCCTTCCCAATACAGACTTCTCTTTAACACCCATACCTTTCCCTATTTAAAAGCATAACTCATAAAACCTACCGTACCCAGTTCAGCCTCTATCTACTGAAACACACAAAATTCCTACTGACTAATTTAGCCTTGACCCCCAAGTTAAATGTGAAATACAACCTACCAAACGTTACACTACACGATATTCAAAGTAGGAAATCTGCAACCGTATGCAGTAATGGGACAGAATTCCGTCGCATTCCAAATGGCTTGCTCTCAAAGTAAGTGACTTATTCTGAGAGCAAGTCTTTTGGCAAGTTTGTTTATGGATAGGCCTTATGCTGAAGTAAGTCACTCATATTGAGAGCAAGTCTTTCGGAATCATGACAGACCTATACCGGAGTAGGTGACTTACTCTGAGAGCAAATCTTTTGGAATCTGGTCCCCTCAGTGCAAGTTTGTTTATGGATAGGCCTTATGCTGAAGTAAGTCACTCATATTGAGAGCAAGTCTTTCGGAATCATGACAGACCTACACCGGAGTAGGTGACTTACTCTGAGAGCAAATCTTTTGGAATCAGACACAATTTAGGTGACAAATACATTCTTTTTAAAATATCCACTCTCGACAGATTCCATGTATTCACTGTTTTGTATGTTCTCTGCCTCACTTTTTCTGTTTATTTTTTTCATTTTCTGATAATAAAACAAATGTAAATGCCTTTAGACTGTTTTTATATGAAACATCGTGTATCTCTAACTCATTCCATTAAAAAATAGTTTTATCTTCATTTATTCCAGCTTTCATATTATTGGAAAAATAATGAAGTGAATTTCTTGTGGCCCCAAAATGGAAATAAGACTATACACTCTTTTTATCAGGCTGTAGAAGCATTTAAGCAGATAACAGAAATGTTTTTTCAGCACGAAAGATGTGGAGCGGCGTGAAACATTGATACCAAGGATGCAGTTTATATTTTACCCTAAAGGTGCTGAAAAAGATTTCAAACCTGTATCATCTGTACTCAAAAAAAAAAAAAAAAAAAAAAAAAAAGCTCTGTAATAGCGCTTTATTCTTCTGCATTTTAATGAGAGCCCAGGGATCCTGTTACATATTACCTTATGCCTTACATAAATAAATAAAATGCTACGGGGGGATCCAAGCTGTGTATCTTCAGGATACAACTCAGGTCCCGAGCACTGTGCTAGTACTCTATACCACCACTAGAAATAAGACATGTAGTTAACATATTACCTAAACCTTTTGGGGGAAAGAAAGGGAAGAAAACAAGTTAAAGTAAAAGGTGGAGATTCACAACTTGCATACTTGGCACAGAGAGTAGCATGTTGAGCCATTAATGTAACGATCTCTGGTAATTGGGAAGGATTTGAGTTGCAGTGCAGTGTAGTTTGTATACTGTAAGAAGTATGAAACTCTAATGTTTGGCATTATTGACTGACTGCAACACTCCATTAGTTATGTGGGACAGGGCAGGATATTAATAGACAACATCGGGACAGTTTTGTAAAATCAAGAACAGTTTTAAATTATTACCCTAGACTCACTTAAAAAGTTAAACAGCAATAGATCTAGAGTCACAATGCACTTTATAAACCCTAATAAGAATGAAACTAATGCCTGGCATTATTGACTGACTGTAAGTAACTGTGATTTACGAGGGCAGGGACAAAAGAAGATGCATCAGGGATACTCCGTCAGCTCAGGCATGGGTGAGAGGTATATTGGCGCACGAGTATGTGTATGTGTGGGTTTGAATGCATGAATGTGTGTGGAACAGTACATGTGAGGGTGCCTATGCCAACAAGAAGCATGGGCTGCCAGTGATGACTGCAACAGGAAAGTGCTGATTTACATTTGTGATCGCTACTGGTTATGCAGAAACATACAAATAAGCCAGAAATTATATCATTCCTCATTGCAGCTGACATGTCCCTGAACTGTATTTTGCTTGACCACAAAAACAGTTCCTTTTAGCTGGACTCTTACCTCTGATGGTGAGGTTTATCTCAGTCTCTGGGCATATTTTTGCTGTCAAATTCTTACTGAGGTTTTAAATCTGCTCAGCTAGTCAGACTGCAAATTGAGTCACAGGTTAGGATGAAGGATAGCCATTCAGAAGAAGTCCAAATCAGAGCCTAGGCTGAGAGGGTATGACCAGTGCAGGCCATAAAACTGCATCTTTTCAGCTAGAAGTCTGTCATGACATTGTGATGATGCAGCCTCTGACCAAAGCACAAGGTAGAGAAAGAACAATGGGGCACCCAATATACACATAGGGGACCAAATAGGGAAAAGTTATTGGAGTATGCCATAGGAAAGATGGTGCCATAGGGAGATGTAAATGGTCCTGGGAGTGCTCATGCCCAAACATAGAAAATACTGTCACCTAGCCCAGTGTTAAAAGGATCTATGCTCTTCAGTGCAACTGCTCTTCTAAAATCAGTGGCACAATAGCATGTCATTTTTTATGGAATGAATTTCCAGCTGACTCTAGGCTAAACTTTCCCAGTAAAGCATATTTCAAACCCATTTCCTTACATTACTTTCAGCATAATATAACCTCCTTACTCATGTACACCTATGCCACATATTTTTTCCTTTCTCAAACAGATGTACTGAAAAATGTGTAAAGACAAAGCTGTATGAATTGATGATATACTGCAGTGCCCACAAATCTCTGTGCAGTGAGAGGATTGCCTATTTTATTTGCTTTATATGTCACATTCTTTATCATAAGAAATGGCTTTTCACTTTTTGATGGCAGCACTATCTAGAAGCTTAATTTAGATAAACATTTTTCTGCTGTATCTTAATTTTCTTACCAAGAAAAATGATGTATACACAATATTTCCACACATGAAAGACCATGTTTTTACTCAGAAGCTGTATATATTTTTGTGTGTGCATTATTATTATTATTGTTATTTTTATTATTATTATTTGCTGTACCTGTAACTTGCCTTTTGTTTGCTAGCTCCTTTTTCTGTCACTGGTGTACTGACCATCAAGATGCCTCCTATTGAATTTGAGCTCAGTCATTTCTCCTTTGTCCCCTAGGCTGCGAGCTAGCTAGAGGAGTTGACATCCAGGTAGACACTGGTAGTTTGTTGGCCTTGCCAGCATCCTGCTAATGAGAACATTTTGTCTGAATTACCTAACCCTTCCCCTTAAGTGGTGACATGGACATCTACATTACTGTAAGGACTGCTTATGATCCTGTATCAGTTGGCATAGAGCTCCCTTGCATGCAGCCATCAGATGCTACCATCACTGGCTTGGTTGGCCATACATACAGTCTCCCTGTACCATTTCATTCAGCACTGTCCTCACACTCAAGCAGCTCCAAACATATTTGAAAAGAAAAACAGGCAAAGGCACCGAGATATGGACATTTTCAGAATACAAAGATCCAAAGACAAAGAGGGAATGTAGAAAAGGGAATTAGTAATGTATAAGTTAAACAAATAGAACATGCATTTATGGATTATCTGTGAAGTGAATGATTTGGTGTGGAGAATCCAACATGGGTAATATCTCAGCATAATAGAATTATAAGTTCCCAGTTTGAGGAGCAACAGGTACAGCAGGAGGTATCTGATGAAGACTTGTAACATGATGATGGCCTGGAGTCTTCTGTAGGAGACCAGTATGAAAGTCCAGCTGAAGTTGCACAGCAAGGGAAGGAGCAAGAAACAGAAACAACTCACACAGGCAATGTTGCAGACTGATACGCCAACAGGTTCTCATAAGAAGGAGCAGCAGATGAATGTGGGTCCATCTAAAGAGGATATGTCCCAGGAAGATTTTCTGGAACTTTCTGTAAATTATTCACAAGAAACAGAAAGCAAAGAAGACATTCTTAATCCAGAAGAAAATTATTTAAGGGAAGACCTGTTTGATTTAGTAGAGATAAAGGGTCATATCAACATAGATGAAAAAAATAGATTACAGAAAGTAAATAGGACCCAGAATCTGAGAAGAGTGATAAAACAGATGAACACAGTAATCGGAATGATTAAGAGAAATTCATGTGACATGACAGAAATAAATGGAATATATTACCATGCATGATGCAACTAAACTAATACAAAAAACATAGAGTAACAAGGGAAAGGAAGGAAACAAGCACAATGCCAGAATAGAAGCATCACTACTAGAAGAATATAGAAAAGGGAGCAGATCACCAAAATACTTAGAAAGATAGACGTGGTAAAAAGCAATGGACAGTATTAAAATGCATTGAGATTTAGCATATACTATTGCCAATAATAAACAAAAATATCACCACAGGCAGAACATTTTAGAAGGTATGCAGATAAATGTAAAGCAAAAGTACAAAATAAACAATTCATTGATGACCCAAAAAGATTTTATACAGAACTGGTAAACAAAGCAAAATGAATAGAAACGCCTTGAAAAAAAGAAGAAATATGCACATTTTGCAGAAGGATTTATGAAGACCCTGTTGAACATAACAAGGATGCTGAATGGACAGAAGAATTAAAAGAAGCGAGGAGCTCTAATGTAGAAGATATGAAATGAGATGAAGTAATGGCAAGAAAAACTGAGACAAAATTAAGAAAAGCCCCTAAATGGAAAACCCCAGGCCCAGATGCACTACCTAACATCTGGCTAAAAGCATTAACATCTTCGCACAAAGATTTAGCTCTGGGTAAGAATTACTTATATGTGAATCCCAAGCAGACATCAACTTGGTTAACAACAGGAAAAACAATACTCTGCCTTAAGAGTGAATCTGCAAGCCATCCTAAAAATGATAGACCAATAACTTGACTTTCAATGATATGCAGATTATGTACTGGAATTGATGCAGACAGAGTTTATAGTCATTTAGAAAAAAAAGTCAATCATAGTAACAGAACAAATAGATAACAAAAGAAAGTGATATGGAACAAACGATCATTTGTTGCTAAATAAAGCAATAATAGAGAATTGTAAAAAATGGAAAATTTAAGTATGGCATGGGTTGATTACATTAAAGCATATGACAGCATCCCACATTCATGGATACTGGAGTGCTTACAGATGTATAAGATACACTCTACATTGATCAATTACAATACAGTGATCATGCCACAGTGACAAGCCACTTTATATTTGAGCCATGACAAAGGAAAAATTATTATCCCAGGGATAAAAACTCATATTGGGATATTCTGTGATTATTCTTTGTCACCACTGCTGTTTTGTGTTGTCTTTAACCCATTAAGTTTCTTACTTAAGAGATCAGGCTAAGGTTACAATTTGCCTCCCGGAAAACAACTTTATTTAATGATTTTTCATCTATTTTCTGTGGATGATTTAGAACTGTATAGTTCATCAGATGAGTAGTTGAAAGTACAACTACAAATAGTTAAACTTTCTCAGATGATATAAGAATGACATTTGGTCTTAAATGTGTAAAAGCAACATTTAAAGCAGGAAGACTGTAACACCACAAAAATAACATTCTGGGACAGGAATGTAATATAACGGAACTTGAGCAGGGAGGAGTATATACATATTAGAAATTAGATGATGGATCAACACTAAACCATAAAAAATGCAAACAAGGCTCAGTAAGGAATATTTCAGAAGGCTAGAACTGATGCTGAAGATAGCCTTGTCATCTAGGAATGAAGCTCAAGCTATAAATCAGTTTGCTCTTCCTGTTCTTACAGCTTTGGGTTTAACTGGCACCAAACAATTACTGGATAAGTTGGATATGAAAACTAGGAAAATGTTTCCTGCTTATCAAATGATATAGAAAAAAAATAGAGTATACCAAGATTATATATATTCCTTGTTCTGAATGAGGAATAAGCATCCTCAGAACTGATTATGTATATAGATCTGGAATCATGGGATTGCATGCATATCTGCTGATCTCATAAGATCCAAGCATAGTGAAAGTTTTAGAAGGTGAGGAAAAGAAGTCTAAGATGACATCCTTGCTTAGTTTAGCAGAAGCATTTCGATGACAAGCAAGAATGGAAATCAAACCAAAAGTAGACAAAATCAGACAGCAACTGAATGTGCCAAAACAACACAAGAAAGAATATAAGGAAAAGGATCAGATGAGAAGGAAATAAAATGGGAAAATCCATATAGTAGCAAGTATATCTCCTTGAACAACTCCAATGTAGACCAAAATTTGAAACAGGAATGGTAAAGGTGAATTGAAACCAAAAGATATAAGGCTAATAATGGTGACTCAAGATACTGGTCTACATACATGATGATTTACAAAATCCATTGAAATGGTGGGAAAAACAGACAAATACAAGTTCTGAAAAAGAACTGGAAACAGTTGCACATCTTGTTGCTGGGTGTCATACACTCATAGCAGAAGGCCTATGTAGTGAAAAGCAAAATAATGTGGTAAGACTACTTGTACTGGGGATTGTGGAAAGAATACAATACAGAAGTAGCTGAGAAGCTTTAGGGACACGAAACACAAAATGTTATATGGAATGATGATGCATACCCATGGGATCACCCATTACCAACAGTTCAAAAAATAGAGGGAAAAAACAGTTATAGTAGTCCATGAAAAAAAGAGAAAAGTAGCATCAATCACTGAAATTGCTACACTTAGTGATTACAGTGTCCTATGTATAACAGAGAGACAGAAATTCATAAAAATTAGGATTTGCAGGCAGAAACAAGAGCAATGTAGAAGAAAGATATCCAGACAATTACCACAGTAGTAAGAGCAATGGGTCAAGTAATTTACAGTCATTTTTAGATCTACTACCAATATATGGAACTTCATATAAATTACAGAAGAAGTCAGTTCTGCGCACATTGCGGTTGCTGTGAAGAGCACCCTTGGCTAACATCAAAGATTGTAACAATACTAATTTCATGAACTCTAATATATCCTGACTTAGGAATGAGGTCTATTACCATCATGGTATTGGAAACCCAAAAGACTAGGAGAAATTAAACTGATAGAGATTGTGTAAAGGAGCAGGCTACTTGGACCAGCCAGAACTCACTCCTTCTCCCTTCAGGATGGGCACGCCCATCCTCCCAGATTGTACTATCAAGCAAATAAGGAGCTAGTCAGACTTGAGTCACCTAGATCATGGTCAGCACTTTATCCATGTATGTGCTTAATTGCAGTGCCTGGTGATCAAGATAGTGATTGATAAATGTGTTCTTTGTTAGCTGGCACCAGCTTTTTGGCATTGACCATATTCTTATCCATTTTAAAACCATTCTAAAACTGTGTCTAGTTTTGGTCATTTCAGAGCTCAAGGTCTGCCTCACCTCACCAAATACTAAATAACTGCACACACACACACACACACACACACACACACACACACACACACACACACACGCACACACACACACACACACACACACGCACACACACACATAAAAATACTATTTATTTTGAAAACACACACACACACACACACACACACACACACACAGTTCAAAATGCAAACACAGCCATAGGAACTCTGAGCCACATACACAGCCATATAGATATTCATACTCTATTTCTTAAACACGCACACAACACCTACAGAGCCTCACAGTACTAATCTGCTATGGTGCTAGCACACTTGTTGCTGCCATACACAACAGTGGATATACACAGTAAAACTAATGTGTTTAGTCTTCATTCCTTTGCTCTAAAATAAGATGATAGAAATATTTTTATTAAATGATAGCTTGTATGTTTTCTAAAAACAACAAAGCTCCTTTACTTCATCTAGAATCCTATTCCATTGTTCCTCGCTTACATTTTTACCCCCAAATCTTATTTCTAACACAGTGATTTCTTTCATTGAGGAAGATACTCCTCCTATTTGTACCATATCACCCAGTTCTTTACTTTTTCTTTACTTAAAGGCATGCCTATTATATTTAAACATTGATGCAGATTAATATAAAACTTCTTTCATCCAGACTTTGTTTCTCATAATCAATATAATATCATCTGCAAAAGTAAACATGACTGGAATTTGTATACCTTCATTAGTAATATAAGTAGCACCTCTTGTATGCAAATTTACATCTCTGACTAATACATTCATAACTGATACAAATAATATACTACTCATACGATATCCCTGATATATGCCATTATTTATATATATCTGTTTGCTTAGCTATCCATTCACTAAATAATGAAATTCTTGAAAATAATGAAATAAAATTCTTACTTTATTTTTGTTATATGCAGAACAACATAAATTGTTCATTTTCTTAATAATGTTATACTCTGTCAAAACCTTTATTTAAATCTCCTATCATGGTCTTGGTCTCATCAGTCTTGTTTATAATATCATCCACAATTTCCCATCCTATGAATAATAATTCTTGACGTCTTTTTCCCATTAAGCTATATTTGCTATATTACATAATACCTTTCATTTTACTTTCCATTCTCTTCTGAATTATTTTCATAATACTATAGGTCTCCATTTTTCAATTTTCTCTTCCTTTTCCATATAAAATTCAATGTACCGCTGCATAAATCTTTATACATAAAGCCTCCATTTAACTACTCATTCATAACTTTAAAAAGTATCTTTTCTGCTAATCCATAAAATTCTTATAAAATTATTTTGCTATTCCATCTGATCCTGAAACTGACTGTAAATTAACTTTTTTAAGTTCTCCACAAAGAAGAAATCCAAGGCTGTCGTTCCAAGTGTCTTGAAGAACTTTTAATATAACCAACACTATTTTATAAACACACTTAAAACAAAAGTAATAAAAACTTATAAGATTAGAGCTTTCAACTTGTACAATGACAAAACTTTATCAGATACTATTCACTTTTAAACCCAGGTTAAATAAACCAATCATAGCATATGTAATTTCCACTAAAAAACAATAACATTTCACTGTTTAATAACACATCCCTCTCCTTACAGATGTAATTCAATCTTTACTCCAGGTACCACTAAACCAATGATAAGATACTTAATTTACATTAACAAACAATAGGGCTGTTTTGTAAATAACACATCCCTTCTCTAATATAAGTAAAACTCAAATCAATATATTACTATTAAAAATAATATGAATAAACAAACTAATGTGTAATTTTGTAAATACCTATAAATATATAAAGATTCTAAAGATAAAAAGTGTTCAAATGGGTTTCTAATGTACTTTTAAAACTACCTTTGTAGTGCTTTTAGTCTCAATACACTAGTAATAGAGACTTGCTTGTTCAGTCCTGGATGATTGGTGGCATTGGTTTAGTGGTTGTTCCTGAGATCTTCTTACCTCGCCCGTGTCACCTTTCATTCCAATCATTATACTAGTATCCTCTTTAACTATGCCACACAAATAAGCTGATACCTCTTCTTTTTTATCTTGTAAATAATATTTTTGCTTGAATAATAATTCTTTAATTTTCTCTTGATTCTTTTCATAAAGTCTCCATTCTATTACATAATATTCTTTATCATTCCTTTCCAAATCCTTTAAAGCAGCAATGCAAATTGTTTTATAATTTATTTTTAATGCTTTTTTTTACATCTGGCTGTCATTCTACAATATATATATATATATATATATATATGTGTGTGTGTGTGTGTGTGTGTGTATATATATATATATATATATATATATATATATATATATATATATATTTTTTTTTTTTTTTTCGTTCAAAGCTAGCCACCACTCAGGCCAGGTTTTATAACATAATCTAGTGGACGTGATCTTTCCATAAACACATTCTTGTTTTTTCCATTTTCAGCAAATAATTTTTTTATTTATTCTTTTTATTCCTTTTCCCAATCTGATATACTCCTTATTTTCTTGTATTTCTACCCATATAGCTGAGTAATCTGAAAAGCCTGTTAAAAGTGTCTGTCCCTTAGCTATATTTAAACCGTGTGATATTATAAAATAATCTATTGTTATCTTCTATATACCTTGACTATAGGTCCACAAATCGTTATTCCAAATCTTTAAATTGCCACATTTTATAACTTCAAAAAAATTCTTAACATAATGTTATATCTTCTTTTTTTCCTTCCAAATCAGCATTAAAATCTCCCATTGATGTTATATTCATATTAATTACTACATAATCCATAATGTTATGAAATCAATTTTCCCTTTCTTTACTTGTAATGTAGACATAGAATGCTATAATTCTATATACCTAATTATGCCACATGATATCTACAATAGTTAATCTTCCCATTGTTGCCAAATGTTATGTTCAATATTTTCACTGGCTTTCTGCAAAGTACAACCATGCCTGAACATAGATCCTTTCCTAGGTCCATATTGTATCACCTCCCCGAAGTTTCTTTGTTTGCAATCTCTCTTCTCGTGCCAAAGATTTTACATCTTCAAATATTATTGCATCAACAACACACTCACTACACCAGTTTTAGGATGCCTATTCTTCTATTTATATTTTTGATACTATTTACATTTACAAAAAGCACTCTAAAGTTGCCATTATGTCTGCACTGTAGCTTACCAGAAATTGTGTAAATCTAAAGTATATATCTCATTTGTGTTAGCTACTTCCTTATTTCTTTTATACTTATCCCCTTTAAACTTTCTTTTTCTGTCTCTTACTACTTTGCTAATAGAGTTTTTCTTACCTTAAACTATTTTTTCAAATTATTGTCCTACTCTTTTGCCAATATAAGTCTACTTACCTTAAGCTATTTTTCAATGTGTATCTTCCTCATCACTTATTTAAGAACCTTATTGTATTTTATCTTTTCTTTCATTTTCTCATTATCTTTATCTTTATTTTGTCCTGATCTTGTTTCCCCTTAATCCTCTTTATCATTTACTGGGATTGTTTCTTCTCCTCATATACTGTCTTCACTTTTGTTTTCTTCTTCTTCACCCATTTTTTTCAGATTACAATCCATCCATAAATACCTAGTTTTGTTACATTTATAACATTTCACTTCACACGTTTTTGCATCATGACCTGTTTCCCCACAAATATAACATTCCTTTTATCACAATTACCAAATGATCAGCTTTTCTCCAGGAAAAAACACATGTTTTCAGTTGTCCCCAATATTTTACAACACCTCAGTTTCCCTCCTACACTAGGGATATGAACATTTTTTTTTCTTTCTCTATTTTTAATACAATATGACAGTCCCATCCCCAGTCCATAATCCTCTCTTATCATAGGGTTTCTTAATTTTCATAACTTCTTTACAAAGTTTGCTTAAATGTCTTATTAAAGTCTCTTTTTCAACTTGAAACTGAACATGTATTTTCTTTCTTGTTTCTCTATGAAATAAATTAACCACATAAGAATTTCCTGGATTACAGTTATTTTTCTTCTCATACTCCCCGATAAACTTTCCAGAACAGAACAAGTCTCAAAAATCTAAGGACCTGAATTTTATCTGTGACTTAAACAGAACATGCTGGAGATACAGATATGTATCCCGTTGACTACTCCTCCTATGGAACAAGCTTCCCATCCATGTGCAACTAAGTTTGTCTGTTACCCAGTTTAAGCACAACCTAGATCAGTGGATAGGGAATAGGAAATTTACACCGGGCCTAGCATCCTTGTCATTCATGGACAGAGGTAGCTTATAAATGTCTGGCCCTCAATGTCCTATTTGGATACAGAACATCATTATTATTTTGGGAAAACTTGACTAGGCATAAAAAGCCTCCCCCCAGGCTGTTAGCCTAGAAACAGTCTATGAATCTATACATCTAAATGTTGTTGTTTTTCTTTTGGCATTTCCCGGTTAGGGGTTGCCACAGTGGAACTCCAGTCCGCTAATGATTGGCAGTAGATTTTTACGGTGCCAAGGTGGCAGCTCGACGCCCAACCTTCCACGAAGGCATGCCCATTCACGTATCTCTTTCGAACGCTACTCGACTGTGGGGAGGACATGCAGACTCCACACAGAAGGCGCTCCAGCCGAGAATCGAACAGAGGAACCTCTTGCTGTGAGGAGACAATACTACCACTGCACCACCACGGTTTGAATCTATAAGTCTAAATAATGTCACAAAATGTCTCTTCATGAATAAGAACAAAAGCTCTTACCTCTTGAGCCTTCACTCCCAGTGGGACCATTAAATTACCCAAATGTCATACCTGTCCATTTCTTTTTCTTCTTTGTTATGAATTCTCAACATACATTTCCTTTGATTGTTGACATTTCCTTTCCTCTGGTCATATTACATCACTTTCCCTGCAGTTACTTTGACAGTCTTGGCATATCATTTCTTTGTCTGGCAATCTTCTTTCAAAATTCATCCAGCAACCCTCCCAACTGGAGGGTTGTAATAATAGATCCATCACTGTTTTGAATGTTTGCTTCTGATGAAACTAACAAATTCTGCTGAAAGAGCTCCTCAGAATCTGTACAGCTTCAAACACTGCACCAGCATTCACCCCTGTGTTATCTGATATCCTCGATCTCCTTGAGTGCTGTTCTCACAGCAACCACTGCATTCGGAATGGAACAAGCACCCTCCTAATGAGTAGGGAAAGTTCCCTGATGCCCTGGCCAAATTTTCCCTAGTAGTATAAATACTACCTTAGGTCTGCACTGAAAAGAAGCTGCAAGCCTAGTTGGAATAATCCAGTTAACAAAATATAAAATAAGTAAATAAATTCAAAAATTCTACTGCATACACATTAATGTCTGTTGCCAGATCCCCTAAATCACATTGCATGATGCATATATTTTGGAAATACACAATACCTTTTAGCTCTTTTTATTTATCTTTTATTAGCACACCCTTCTTGATTAGCCTAAGGTTTTCTTTTTACACATCCTTCTAGTTTATCATTTTGATTAGCTTAAGGTTTTGTTTTCTTTTCACATGCTGCTCCACAATGTCCTTTCTACTTTGTCTTTGCGGTTTCTGTTGTTGCATTCAGTGAACACGAAACCCAGCCTCATCATCATAACTTGTGCATTTGCTCTAAGTATATAGCCCCCATATTAAAATAATGCTAATTATAATAAAACTAATAAAGGCAGTGATGCTGGAGATGCTGTTCAATGCATTTTTATTTATGAATTTGATTCTGTTGCACTGGTTGCATGCTGTCTCAGTATATGTGCAAACATACTATGTGAGCATGAATAATGCAAATGTTTCACATTCAACTTCAAAACACTTTGGCATAAGTAGTCATCTGTGATTACCCATACGAGGTATCAAAGATGTTTACTCTTGCTCCCAGCACTGTATGATTTCTCAGAAAGTTCTGTGATTTTTTTTTTACTATTTCTTAACTTGCCCTCAAAGTCAGATTAAGGATGACAGAAATGGAGGAGGGTTCTGGGTGTTCCTAAATTACTGTGACTTGAAGAGAGACTCAATCACTCACTGACATACCTTGACTAAGTGTCTGTACTTGCAGTGCATTATAACTCCCTGACCTGTCCAGATGTTTTAGTGTGAATATAACTTTAATGAATGGGTAAACTGTTAGTATTAAGTTTTGTTTGCATGCAGTCTTTGTTTTCCAACTCAAGTTAAAATCTTGCAATGGAATAAGGTCCATTCAGAAACTGACACAAAAAACTGGGAAATGCTGAAACAGTAACTTAGTTCCACAGGAGTTGTATAATAAATACGTATTTTTACAGGGTGGGTTAATTCTCGCAAGTTTTTCCTTTGCATTAGTAGAGGGATTGATATAAGGTAAAGATTTATTTTTGTTACCCTTTTTTTGTAAGTGCACTGAAATCTATAATGTTCTCCTCATGTGTGGTCAAACAATAACTTAAATGCTTCCATGGTTCCTGGAATGTTAGGGTCACTGAGTTTGACCTAGAGCTCAGGGTCTTACAGCTAAAGCCTTAGGCTGTTTTCTTTCATATACACAACTTTCAGACTCACAGACTCATCTCGTGCAGGATAAATATCACTTTCAAAATGTTCTGCTAACAGCTGTAGCACTAACAAATTCTATCCATAATATTTTCAGGAGGCAGAAAGGTAATACATCCATTTGCACCTCCTTTTACATCAATTACTTACTGGCTTGGTATCATTGTCAGAGATCAAACAAGAACATTATTAGAACTAGGAATACTAATGAAAATTGTATGTTTCATACATTTAACAAATATTCATATAAACTAGCAGACTTTGGCAGTTTCTGAATCAACACCCTTAAAACCCAGTTATTACTATTATTAGACTGCGCATGTAGCATGTTTGTTTCTCAACTGGAAATGTATAGCTGTGCTGCTTAACAGTCCTACATATGACTATCAAAGATAATAGTTCATGAGCATTTCAAGATCTCTTGTAATATTTCTCTAAGTAAATACCTCTTCTTCATACAATTAACTTTTAATGGGTGTCTTAACAGGTACTGAAAGTGATTAAGTGATTTGTCACAGTTTTTCAATTGTTTTCCATGCATTGTAATAACAGTATTATAAACCACAGTGAAAACTGTTATGCATGTTTTCTTTAGTGGAATTATTTCTCTCCTAACTGAAATTGTCAAGAATGAGCTTCTGGTGGCATTCTGAATTTATTTTTCTGCAAAACTCCACCTCCTCAGCATTATGTCATGTTAGGTAAACAGTGCTAACTCCACCCCCTCAGCATTATGTCATGTTAGGTAAACAGTGCTAACTCCACCCCCTCAGCATTATGTCATGTTAGGTAAACATTGTTAACTGGAAATGTAGTAGTGTGGAAGGCTTTTTTCAGATACTTGCTCTTATTTTTATTTTCCAGGGCTTCAGCTCTGTGACAGAATAAAAACAATGTAAATGCATCTGCACTGAGTTTCATAATATAAGCAACATTGTACTAGGTGTTTTACTATTTTATGTATATTTTAAAGAACTTTCTAAAAACTAAAAACAAGTTAAGTGCACATAGACCAGCAATGTATAAAAGCAGAACAAAACTTTGCACTTTTCCCATTCCCTTATATACTAAGTATTTTATGTATATAAACTGACATCTCCCACTTCCAGTCCACTGTATGCTATTTCCAAAACTTAAAAATCACTGATAATGCAGCTTACACTTTTCTGCGAATTAACCTAAAAAGAGATCAAGATTCTTAAAACCCCCTAATAACCAAAGTGTCCCATCAGACACATATGGTAAAATGACCCTATGCACACAGGCAGGATATTGTAATGTTTTATGAGGCAGTACTTTTCAAGAAACAGAAGTGTAGCTAGCATGGGGCAAACAGGGCAACTTTCCCAGGTGCAAAGTATTAGGGGGGTGTGGTCAGCCGATCCTGATCACTGTTTAATGCCAACCAGCTTTTAAAAGCCAGTATTGCATGTGCAATCAGACCCAAGGGCTGTAGTGCTCCCTGTGTGGTCTAAACATTAGCAACTGCTTGCTACATTGTAGCAGAGTATAAACTGCAAGCAGTTTGCTACAGTTTCAGCTTAAGTTTAAACTAGAACATTGCAGTACTTCATACTCCATGCAGAGTCTAAACTGCAGCAGCTGCTTGTTACTTTTTAGCATGCAGTTTGCTACAGTTTAAAAGAAAGAAAACATATAATGGGCCAGATTAAATAAAGCCTACACTAAGTGTACACTGTTCTGAATGAGCAGACAACACAGACATAATGCACATCTTCTTCCTTCTAATTTTAGTTTTTCTACTGATATTCTTGCAGCTTTAAATATTGACAGATATTCATAAAGGTTACCACAAAGTGTAGACTACATATACACCTAGTGTAAACTTTCTGAATGACTAGAAAGCACAAAAATATGATAAGAATGTTACTGAATACATATCGTGTACACTTAGTGTAGGCTTTATTGAATCTGGCCCTTATTTTTTAAAATAAAACCAGAGTGATATAGCACTCAGTGCAGAGTCTAAACTGAGGCAACTGCCTGCTACATTACAGTAATCAGTTTCTTACAGTTTAAAAGATTTTTTTTTTATTAAAAAAAATGTGAGGAAGGAAGCAGGTTGGAGGCAGGGCACAGCAATAGGTCCTAATTGGACCCTGGAGCAGAAATAATGGCATGTGTGAGTGTGTGTGTGTGTGTGTGTGTGTGTGTGTGTGTGTGTGTGTGTGTGTGTGTGTGTGTGTGTGTGTGTGTCTGACCAGTAGTGCATTTTTTTTGCTCTTCATTTGAAGATCTGAGGAGGTGGGGCACAACATTGTGGGAAATGGCACAGGACACTAGTTGAACAACTAACCATGCCTTTGTCAAGGAGTTAACATTATATCTAAATAATGGTGAAATAGGTTATACTGATGGTAGTTTCATGCATGTTGCAGCTTGTTTTTAAAAATGTCATGAATGATGTATTTTGTTTCAGTAGAAACAGTTACTCATTATTCATTGTTTTCAGGTGTTTAAGTCAAGATATGGTGTGAGTTGTACTCTGCATACCTCTAAACTCTCCAGAATATTGCAGAATGCCCTTGCCTGGGTTTTCAAACACAAAAAATGTAACTTTAATACACTAACACAAATATTTCATACATGACTCAAATATGTCTCTCTGATTTACTCCCAGCACTATCGTTGTTCAACCTTATCACCATCACCCTCCAAATAGTTTTAGGAAGAAGCATTTGTTCCCCAATAAACTCCCTTCAAAAATGAAAACAAATGACAAAAAACAGTTTACATTATTACTGAATAATTTAAATAATGCACAAAATTTCACTCCCTTGCCAAAGAGCAACTGTTCTATATGTGTATGTGTGTGTATGTGTGTGTGTGTGTGTGTGTGTGTGTGTGTGTGTGTGTGTGTGTGTGTGTGTGTGTGTGTGTGTGCATGTGCGTGTGCATGTGATGTGTGTGTGCATGTGTGTGTGTGTGTGTGTATACGCATGTGTGTCTATGTGCACGTCTGCATGTGTGTGCATGCACGTGTCTGTGTGTGTGTGTGAGTGTGTGTGTGTGTGTGTGTGTGTGTGCATGTCTGCATGTATTTGCATGCGTGTGTGTGTGTGTGTGTGTGTGTGTGTGTGTGTGTGTGTGTGTGTGTGTGTGTGTGTGCATGTGGGTCTATGTGCACGTCTGTGTGTGTGTGTGTGTGTGTGTGTGTGTGTGTGTGTGTGTGTGTGTGGGTGTGTGCACATCTGCATGTATGTGCATGTGCGTGTCTATGTGTGTATGTATCTGTCTATGTGTAACCATGTGTTATGCACAGTTTCTGTGAGGATCATTACAGAGCTCATTTCTGATTTCATATTCTTAGCTAATTATCAAACAGATTAATGCCATTCACTGACTTCCTCTCCTAGATACCAAACATGAACACTTTACTTGTATACATACTGTTGCCACTCAAAACATTAACAAAAACAACAGCACACCACTGTTATCCAACACTGATAACAGTAAGTGAAACCCCAAACAAAGGGATAGCCAGGCATACTTTCTGTACTCCACTGAGGACAATTTTCTAAACATTATTAAGAGAAACCATGGCTTTTTAGGCCATACTATGTCCACAACATTCCAAATTAATGCCTGAAAATAAAAGTTATGTAGACTGGAAAATATATAGTGAATGGTTTTAGAAGGAAAGTGATGCAAAGATTTAAGTGCTGAGGATGATAATGTATCAATTGTTTTAACTGACAGGTGGGTTGGGGGGCAGCAATAAGAGCACACAAGTACAAAATTAAATTCTCTGGCTGCACCCCTAACCCCAAACAAACTAATGCATTCACCAGTTTAGAAAAAAAAAAAAAAAAAATATATATATATATATATATATATATATATATATATATATATATCTATATAGGTTGAAGGTTGAACGTCGAGCTGGCACCTTGGCATTCATGAAAATCAACTGTCAATCATTAGTGGACCGGAGTTCTGCTGTGGCGACCCCTAACCGGGAAAAGACAACAACAACATTTCAGTATGGTATTGAGGAGGCAATACAGTCTCATCAATGTTAACAAAATTTTCATTTGAACAACTTACTGAACTCAAATAAGGGCCATCTTTGTAAGGCTTTAGAGCTCCAACATCAGAAGTTAAACCAACAACTTGGGCATCACTGTTATCAGTAAAAGAAACATCACGGTCCTTAAGAATCACTTTCATGCACTGAACTGACAGCCTTAGTGGAATCTCTTACATGACAACAAACGTCAGAGAGCATTCAACAGAGAATGACAAGGAGGTACAGCATCATAAGATGCAAAATAACATAAAATGGCAACATGATTGCAAGCCATGAAATGATTATGATGGAGCCATGAAAGGAGACATTACAACAATAAAACAACCATGGTGGTAAGTATAGCAACACATCTCTTGAAGATAGTATTGCTGTGGTGCTACAGGGCTAGGAATTGTGGCCTGGATAGGTTCTTCTTCTTCTGAGGATGCCATGGCACCTGTATCCTTGTATCTCAGTGTGGAAAAGAACGCTGCTTATCCATCAACTGTAGGCTCGTTCATTCTTGGAGGAAGGGTGGAGATTTTGCATATGATCTAGTGATGTGCCAGTGATAGGAGTAGTGCTGTACTTTCACTACCACTAGTCATTGAATTTGGCAAATGGGAGGGCTAATTGATGTTGATTGGGATGATTCACATGACATGAAGCAGTTCTACCCATTTTTGGGCATAACAACATTCTCTCAGCGTAGTAAGATGGCATATGTGATGGTGCCAAGTCGCTCTGTTCTGTGTTTTGCCTTTTCCTTTCCAAGCTGCTGATGACCATGGCATTCCCAATCCTGGGAGGCCATGGGACACATAAGTAAGGAGCAGATGATGTAATATTGAGAAGTTGATGGTCAGGAGGGAAACAAAAGCTTATCATCCACCCCTTTGTAGTGAGTGGTCTGGGTATAGACTGCCAGTCATTTATTTCCAGAAATACTCAGGCTTCTCTGCTTTTTTTTTTTTTTTGATTGAAGGATCTTGCCATTCATCTGTCTTGGGGATATGGCTTATGTTTGTTATTTTTGCTGCCGTAGTTTTGGGTGATTACAGCAATCACTTTTTTTTAAATTTATTATATGAGTAAATTCTGTAAATGGAAGCAGCCTTTTCAGGAGCAACAAGGAAGAATTCCGGATTAAACGACTTACTCAAAGTCACACAGCGGTAGACAAATGGGAACTGATGGAAACAAACCAAGTAAGTGCTTAACCCAAGCCCAGAAATTACTGTGATATCATCTTGCTTTTCAGATTTTTTTAAATACAATTATCTAACAAGTGCCTGTTGTCTGTTTGTTGAATGATGATTTACTAGTGTATGTGCCTTCTTCATGTACCATATTCCATACTGATAACGTGTTTGAGGCCTAATCCTTGTAACAATTTGATAATTTACCACTTCTACAGTTGGTTGCAGGGCACAGTGTTATTTACTTAGTCAAGCTGTACTTAATTGAAAAGTACTATTTTTGCATATTTTTGCATTACATTCGTTTTTCACATCAGTATATACATTTGATCAACTGCGTTCAGCTCAACCTATATCAGCAGTGCGAGTGAATTTATCTGTTATATTCACTTACACTGCGAAGGAGTAATGCCCCAGTGTGTTTGTTCTGTCTGAGATCACAGACAGCGAGGTAAGGGAATTTGTCCTTTTCCTCAGTGTTGTGTGACCACAGGGATAGTATAATTACAGTAGATGTGGTTTGTGGACTGCACACCCCCCCCCCCCATTTAGAGGGTGCAGGGGCTTGCTTTCCTTCAAATGTTCTGTTCCTAAGTTTTTTTCTGTTGTTTTGATGTGTTACATTACTAGGTTGACATTGATGTAGGTGTTTTTGCATGTTGAATAGGCAGTCTAATGAATACTGACTAGTCAATATACCCTATAGCAAAATCTAACTGATTGCATACCTGCTAACTGCATCCTGACCATCAAACAACCCCCCCCCCTACACACACACACACACACACACACACACACACACACACACACTGAAAAACCTAGTGATTAGATAAACAGGAAACAACCCCATATACAAAAATATCCATTAAGTGAATGATCACACATATCACCTGACAGAAGTGCATTTGGGAGGTAATTCCCCTGCATCTACCCTTGTTGCTAATATTTAATAACTCCAAGAATATGCAAATAAGAATAAAGTGAATTGATTGCTGCTATGCAATACCAGATGTATTCCTTTTTCTGTGCTTTTACTATATCTCCAATTCAGCACCTAACAAGGAACTAGTACTGCTTGGTGATCAGAGCTTGAAATAGCCAGAATTACCTGTGACACTGGATGTTCAGACTAAGATTGTTTGAATACTTCCATGAAAATGTGTCCTGTTCTCCTACTGAGATTTGTCATAAGCTGTTGATATGCAATAAAACTTCTCAAGAGCCTTTTTTTGTATATTGAAATTGTTTTGTGTTGTGTGTACTAATGTCCCATCTAGAATGTAAATTTCTGCTCAAAAGTAACATTAATGATGTAGTATTGGTGGCTATTTGTGTGGTGTTAGGTTAGCAAACAGAAAATTATTTGGCTTGCCTTGCAGGGGCTTACCACCCGAGGGTCATACATTCACTGTTTTTGTTTACATTTGTACATATCTTTCAGTCTGTCTATTTATGGCTGTGTGATGTTTAATTTCTTTTTGCTTTGTAAATGTGTTACATTTTTTGACATTAACTGTGGATCATTGCCACTAACAATTTAATTCAGGTAGGTATCTCTTGCAAACATAATTTTTAACACTGACAGACTCTTTTCAGACATTATGTCCTCTATACAGATTACCTCAGCCCACTTGGAATGTACATCCATTAGAATTAATGACAGTGACTGCCTGAAAGGAGCTCCAAAGTCAATACAAATATATTGCAATGGTGCAGATGGTCGCTTTGCAAGATATTGGAACGTTTGCTGCCTAGGTGGTTCATACAGAAGTCTCAACAATCTACAAAAATTGTCAGTTTTTTCAGTTTCTGCCTTTTTTTTGCTTGACATCATAAGAATATCCACCTAAGAGGGTGGGCCAACATTATGAAAGGTCTGAATATATCCCGAATGCTCTCATGATCCATGATCAGAATGCATGTATAATATTTGGTGAAAATCTCTTTATTGCACAGATCAGACTAGGGACTTTTCTGTTTAGACTGATATTAATTCCAATTACCTTTAGTCAGCGACCTTGAAGCAAATGTACTCAGTCTCTTTGTATCATCTTTTTTTTTACTTACCATCTTTATGCAGTGATAAAAAGTACCATTTCTGTAAGATGAAGCATTACATGCCAACCCAGAAAGTGAAGATGGATGAAAATGGATCATCTCTTTGTCCACTGAGATATGTTTTCTTTAATCCTTAACTTCCGAAGGGGGACACAGGCCATTGACATTGGTCACATGGTATACACAGCTTATCTTGACATTGCCAGTCCATGACAGCACAATTAATAAATTAAATGCATTGCAAATAGATCCTCATATGGCAACATGGAGAGCAAATTGGCTAAAAAAAAAGCAAAACTGAACCCGCATGGTGCATGTGGCAAGGGTGATATCAAAGAATATGAAGGGGACCAGTGGTGCCCCACAAGTCTCATTAGTAGGACCGCTTTTGTTTGGTATTTACTTCTTTGTCCTACAGAGTAAAAACCAAGGCCTATAGCTAATCATGTAGATGACTACAAACTGGGAGTTATTGTCAACGCCCCTCTGGCACAAAGCTATCCAGCAAGGACTTATACTCATAAATGCAATGTGCATTTAAAATGGACTTAAATTAAATGCTAAAAATGCAACATTGTCACATTTGGTAGACAAACCATGCCCCAGCATATAGCATTGACAATATCCCACTTATTTATTTATTTTATTTATTTATTTTACATTTGTTGACTGGGTTAGTCCGACTGAGCTTAGTGGCTCATTTTCAGAGGAGACCCAGGGAGAAAAGCTCCACAGTGAGATAAAATTTCATTACGTAAGTGAAATTAAGTTTTGGTTAGACACCCATTTCGTAATGGTTGTCAGGAAATCCTTCTACTTAGTGTAGCTGGTTTCCATGGGAATATCATCCAGATCTAAAGATGTTATTGTCTCCTTTGTTAAGCACTGATCAGACTAATTATAGAGTATGGTGCCCCCTTTGGGATGTACCTCACCAGACATATCAAACAGTAAGACCCCAGATGTTTTTAACAAAAACAATCACAGGCTTAAAATCCTTACGCTACCAGACAAGACTAGAAGCACTGTCCCTCTTTTCTATGTCTTATAGCTTTCACATGCCTTGACTTCCCAGCAATCATTGACCCAATAGTCCAGGATCTTTTGCACCATCACAAATCAAATAATACCACAGATAACAAAAACAAATAAAGGATTTAAACCTACTTCTGTAGAGCAATAAAACAAGATTGAGATGCAGATTCATTACTCATCCTCTGATTCACCTCTGGAATAGACTCCCTCTGTGCAGGTAAAAAATGGTTAATCTATTGTTTCTATTGTATACAAGTAGACTGCTAGTTCTATGTGAGTGCACTACTCTTGTCTTTTTAAAAATGTAAGTGGAATCTGTTGGGGGGGGGGTGACTTGAATGGTTTACTCCATAACTATTTAAGTTTGGCTTTGTAGTGGTCTTTTATTCTGATGAAGTCGTGATTGGATGACGAAAGTGCTTAATGATGTGTTTTAATATTTAAAATAAAAGTGGATTTGTGTTCAGGACAGCCTGTCGCCCTTTATGTTTTTGGAGCTCAGGTAAAGCAGAGTGGCACACTATCTTCATTCAAACAGCAACTGGATAATTGGATAGATACTCAGAAATTCACCCCAGACTTGACTAGTGTAGCCCTCCTTGAAAGAAGAGGTACAGTGTAGGGTGGAAAACGGCAAGACAAAATGGTCACATGACTTGATAACCTTAAACTTCGTATGATTCCCATAAATGTCTTTGCAGTCCTCTGTGACTGATAATTTGCATTGTTACACATTTTATAGTAACTCACATAATAATAATAATACTGTCAGGAGATCTGGCAGCTGTCTTTCAGTTCTTGGTGTGCCCACTATTCACATTTTGAGGCCCTAGCTACCTTTGCAATAACCTCCAGCACGTCAAAAGGCCTGTGTACTCTACTTTTTTTGTCAGTTGCATGTGAACAGTATGACATTTCATTTTTGAAATGTTATATGTCTGACTCTCAAACCCCCATTCTTTCAGCTTAAGACGATTTCCTGGTTATCTATGTATTTATTTTTATTTGCTCCAGAGACACAGGAGCTGTGCATTCATGTGCTGGCCTGAACCCTACTATCATTCTTTCCACCCTGAGAATTCTAATCTGGCTTTCATTTGTTGAGAGTCAGCTGACAGGAAGCTGGCTGACTTTCTGGTGAGAGGGGTAGACTGCCTTCTTTCCATTGGGAGTGACTACCCTCACCCAACAGCTCCTCCATGTATGCTATTGGTGTCCCCTAAGAAGAAGCATGTTTTTGCATGATGAATTCCCCTCGGCTTTACTGGACTAAGTACCCATGCTAGTGACAGCTGAGCTAGCTTGAACTCCACTGGATAACACCAAAAGTTCTTACCAGGTGTCAGCCTTGTATTGAAGTACAGCAATGTTCCTCTGGATGGGTGGCCAGCAATTTTTATTGTGGTCATAGTATTAACCCTTTCCAGTTAAGATATATTAGGACAAAGGTAAACAACACAACAGGGCAGCTTCCCTCGTACCCTGACTAAGCATCTGTTTAATTATCCTTATCTGTGAGAAGATCTTAACTCAGACCTGAGCAACAAAAAGTATAGTATGTAGAGTAAAACATCACAAAGAAAATCTTTCTTTTGTCTACAGTCACCAGTTGCTGTGAAGGAATACATTTATTGTATGAAACTTCAGACACAACAAGGTTCTTGATACACAAAGGGAATGTGTTCATAATAATAAAGCCATTCCAAGAATTTTTTTTTTAATGGCATTCAATGTACCTGAAAGAACACTTTAGCTCAGGAATCTTTGTTTCAAAGAGTAGTGATGTTATCAAGAAGTTAGCACTTTCACTCACCCCATGGAATGTTATTTGCTAAAAGCTTAAATCAAGCTATGAGAGATATGGTTTGGTAGTATAATTGCCAAGGAACAACAGCAGTTACTTTGCTACATGGATAGATTGCCAAGTTCAAATTATGAAAAGCACAATTATTCCACAACAGGCACTCTTATAATATGTACAATAACACTGCATTTATTAAGTGGAATGATTGCTTTTT
>NC_056741.1:477903421-477930921 GCF_019279795.1 Protopterus annectens | reverse complement strand
ATGGGGGGGTATGGGGGGGTAGTGTCATTAAAAATCCAAGGAACTGTAGGTTTGTCAGTCTAGGATTACTGGCAAAAAAAGACATAGAAAGATTCTGTGGGGAAGGCTGATTGCTTTCCTGGGGGACATCCATCTCCATGATAACGACTAACATGGACATACCAGCAACAGCTGTCAGTCAAACCAGAAACAGCCTTATAACGGAGATAAAGGAGAGCTTGTCAGGGAAGCACTGCACTGGTAGATATGATCTACTGGACTTGACTAAGAACTTTGACTCAGTCCTAGCCAAGTTACGTCTAGGAAAGCTGGAGGGGTCATGGGGCAGAACCAAGGAGGAACTTCATGGCTGGAATGAGTGACAGAAAGTATTGTCATGAGATGGATGTGAAATATAAGGGTCCATGCTCCTTTCAGAACTATTAGATGGGGAAACAAAAAAAAATGAACAACCTCTTCACTGATGGCATAAAGATAAGCATGGCAGCAGAGGTTATGAAAAGAATCTAAGATTGTGAGCAGGAAGGTGGGACTTGAAGTTCATTACAGATAAATGCAGAGTACTGCATTTAGATATTTTTAATCCTAGTGTAAAGTATTAGCTGGGGGGAGTGGAACCTATAGCAGCAGTGCATGAAAATAATCTGGGGGTGTTAATCACAGCACGAGTGGATCTCTAGAAGTAGAGTGAGATGGCACTGGCAACATCAAACAGCTTGCTATGGTGTATTCTCAACAGAATATAACCTAGACGCAAACAAATAATAAGGCTTCTGTGCTACTGGTCACTGCTCTGAATAAAGCCTAATTACTGTGTGCAGGTCTTGAAACTGTAGAAGGAAAACAGCATCAGGGTGCTGGAAGGAATTCCGAATAATTCCTCCAGAAGTGTGTGTGAGATGGAGGAGGATGGAACCAGAGACTACAGAAGTTGGAAGCTCTATTTAAGGGGTACAAGATGAGAGAGAGTAGACGTGATAGTGGCACACAAGATCATGTTAAGTAGATGTGAACAGAAGGAGAAGCAGAAGCACAGGCGTCAGACGGCAGTGACCAACTGCAACCTGAATGTTTTCTTCACAGGTAGGATTGTGGACCCATTAAATAGACTACTGGAATTGTTGCTATGACATATGACAGGTAGGGAAAAAGTAAGGGTAACAAGTGTGATGGAAGAGTGATAGACTGTTAAATGTGCTTGAAACGCAGTCTAGGTAGGGTAATTGTCTCTTTCTTCCATAAAGCAAATGTCACATAATATAAAATTTAAGATAAAGCTGCCAAACATGGAACTGATCCCTTAATTGCCTTGCACAAGGAGGAAAAAACTACATTTAAGAATCTCTCTATTAACCACAGTAAGGAGACCATTTCTGATGTTCTTGTATATCATACTACAGTTAAAGAGTTAAGTCATGTAGTTTCAGACTGGATGAAACCCAGTTTTGTGGCATTGTATTACTGGATATGAAAGACAGATGGTAGGCTGATAGCAGAAACAAAAACTTAGGGACCAAAAATTAGGCATGGGAGAACCATAGCTAGTGAGATCATCTGTATCACACACCCTTGAGTTCAAAAGTTCAAAGTCTGTGCAATAAGAGGCTCTCCATCTATGGAATAGATTCCCTCTTCATATCAAGCAGAGTACCTCTTTACCCCTTTTTTAGCGTAACCTGGATTACTGGATGGGAAACAGAAAATATACCCCTGGGATACCACCCACGTCCCTGTTGGATAGGGGTATCAGGTGCTGATTTATCTAAACATGGGCTAAACTCTTGGTTAGGCTTATAAGGGCCTCAAGGCCAATAGCCTAGTAACTTCCTATGATCCTATGATATATGCCTATGTTTAAGGTCTGGGTTTGGGAAAGGATGTCTTACACACAGTAATCAGGTTGTATCCTGACTAGGGACTAGTTACTCAGTAGGACTGATAATTTAAATATCCAACTATATGTGCCTTGTTGCAATATAAGGTCAATACTTTTTACATTAATTAATGAACAAGCACTTAGTCTTCTTCTGGCTTTTCCCGGTTAGGGGTTGCCACAACAGATCACCTGTCTGCTCATGATTGGCAGTGGAGTTTTATGGTGTCAAGTTGCCAGCCCGGCGCCCAACCTTCCACAGAAAGCATGCACACGCACACACTTACGCCTAGGGTCAATTTAGGAGTGTCCAATCCACCTACAACATGTCTTTGGGATGTGGGAGGAAACTGGAGTACCCAGAGGAAACCCATGCAACCACAAGGAGGACATGCAGACTCTGCACAGAAGGCACCCCAGCCGTGGATCGAACCGGAAAACCTCTTGCTGTGAGGTGGCAACGCTAACCGCTGCACTGCCATGTCCGCCCTAATGAACAAGCACTTAGTGCAATACAATAAAAACAGTTAAAAGGTTTCTGTATACTATTCTGAAATATACTGTTATTTGTAGGCAGTGCATGACTGACTCTTGAAAATATGATCTAAATGCAGTGGCCACGCTCTATCATCCAAATTAGTGAGTAAATACTGAAATAAACACCCACTTTTAACAGATTCCTACCTAAAAGAAGGTGCTAGCAGGGGATGATGATCGCATACCCCTTTAAATAAGTATGCCTGCTTTCGGGCAGGGAGTATACCTGGCCTTTGCTTTGGGGTATGACAGCTCCTTTCCCCTATCAGCTTATTGTTTCCACAGCCATTTTCTTATAGTTGCAATTTTTGAAATATCTCATAATTGATACAGTTCATGAAAAATGTGACTCATCAAGTTTATTTAAAACAATGCTCTAATTCCCCTTAGTTAACAGAAAGTGACTACCCAGCTTAAATTGCTCCTGAATTTGTTAAACGAAAACAAAGAAATGTGGATGTTATACCAAATAAATTTTTTTTTTTCATCTTCAGTATCTGAAGGATAAAATAAAGAGCCACGTGGAATCATAACATGCAGTGATTACATAATTGGAGCACAGTCTGTAATCAGAAGCAAACTGCTTAACAGCAACCAAGTAGTTCAGATGACAGTTAATGCCTTCTCTTCAAAGTTGTGGAGGTGCTGGTGCTTTCGGCATGACTCTGCTGAATTATATTTATTTGGTAACAAAAAATGATCAACTTTTGAAGGGACTTCTTTTCTGTATTAGACGAGCATCCAACGTCAAACTGTCACATTGTTGCATTGTGTAACACTAACCAACTGTTGTTTACCAACTTGATTAGGCAATCCACCAAAATATGCAAGACACATAACAGTTTAACTGATGAGAGAACATGTTTTGACATAAGTACAGACTACAGTGTAGGTACTGAAAACATTCATTACACATTTTACTGAAGTACTTGACAAGTATTTCTCAGAATTGTTTCTTTTCTTTTTTTTCAGTAATGCATTGACATATATGCATTTGTTTGATAATATGAGCAACTAATCTAAATAAATGCATTTATTTTTAACTGGAAAAAATCATAAACACTCTTGCATTTTGTTTTACATTGGAAAATGGGTACTTTTCACTATGAGATAAAGATTCCACCAATTAAAAAAAAAAAGATGCTAGAACAGTCACTGCAACATTGACATTGCTAATTAATAGTCACCTTGAGACAAATATTTGTGGTGGAAATGGTTTCCTGCTTCTACACAGTTAACTGTTGAGGTGCCAGCTATACTTATCCTGTGCCTGAAGTATCACTATTTTACTATGTTTTAATGTAAGTAATGTCTTTTGCATTGAAAGTAAGACTATTCTTACTGAAGCATAACGTAAGATAGACTTCTAAAATTCCAGTCTTTCAGACCCCTATACACAACTTCAGTAGTAAAAAATAAAGATTGTTTTTAACAGTGTGAATGGACAATCAAACATAACAAGGTAAAGTTTGTATTGCACATATGTAAAGAGCAGAGCTAGATGGCAGGGCAGATAGAACCCAGAAAAAATGACATAAAGGCAGTGCAGTGTAGCCCACAGCAAGAGCCTGGCTGAGCTGGGTAGACTTATTTATGCCGTCACTATATCAGCAGCAACAGTATAAACATGAAGAACCATGAACAGCAGACAAATGCATCTGTATACCAGTAACTGCATTTCTGTGGTGCTGCCTGAGTTAAAATATATGCATGTTGTGACACCCGTACACTGGCCCAGCAATCAAGGAGCCTCAATCCTCACCACTAACACCAGTGAGAGGTATCCATATAGGGAAAAGATAATAAATACACACACAGTAAAGTACAATTTCCCTTAAGAGCATACAGAGATCACAATCAGTCTGGGGCTGTTTTTTTTTCCTTTCTCTCCAGGTCCCCAATCAGACTCCCCACTGGTACAGCTATAGGGTCCAGATCTCAGCCTAGTGGGCAAGCTAAAACTTCCAGCACCCTCTCTGTCCAACTAGTGCTTCATCTCCCTGCCCAAGTAGCTGACACACACACACACTTTGAGATAAGAGTTATATACAACCACACAGACACTCCTGGGGAAGGCTGGCACAGATTCTCTAGCTGTGACCCCTTTCTTCCCAGACTATATGGTAATACCAGCTGCCACCACCCACTAATATTTATCAGCTACTCAAAGGTCCTTATGAAAGGGTGTCCAGTTATTACTGTGCAATATTATTATCCAAAAGTAACTGTGACTAAACAGCAAAGCTTATTTGGTGTGACTTGGTACAGTATCACTATATACATGCAATGTATTCTTAGAGCTTAAATTGTCTCTACACAAAACAGCCACAGTTCAAAGGTTTAAAAATATTTAATAATAAATAATAAAAACACAAGACAATACTTCTTACTACACAGTGCTAGTCAAGAGTTCAGAGATCACAGATAAATACTTAAAAGAATACCGTAGAAAAGTTCTGACACCACAGAAAAACACTTAGTCTAATCTTCCTAATTCCTAGCTATTTCTAAGAGAAACACTAAAGTCTAAGATCCTACTTATATATAGATACAGGCAGAGCTGGTGGTGAGTTGATTGTTCTCAAGACAAATGCTCTAATGTTCTCATTCCTTCTGTCCTTAAATTGATAACACGGTACCACTGATTCATTTCAGATTACATCATTTCTTTCTGGTTCCCAGGCTAACAGACTCTCAGAGGTTAATAGCCCTTGATCTTGCAGCTGGTCAGGAAGCCATAAAAATAAAAGAAATTATACATGCAAATTCTAGCAATTAACTCTGGTCTCACGATAATAACCAGAATTCCTTCATCTAGATATATCGGCTCCAAGTTTTGACATCAAAGAATTGACTGGTCAGCTTTGTTACAGCAGAGTGTACTGTTGTTACATTTTTACAGTTCCACATTTAACACCAATTTTTCCCATTTAAGAGAACAAGCCTGTGGCTTATATTAATATTTACAAATGACAGAATTATCTACAAAATTCTATCTGGCTAGGCTGGCAGCCTTCACCTATCTTCACACATGTAAGTAACTAGACAGATTTGGAAAGTTCAGAATATTACAATACAATCCTTAGCCACTACTCACATGAACTACTATACCAACTAAGAGCTTAGCAGGTGAAGGCTGGGTCAGTGTCCAGACATACAGCACTAAAAAAGTGCATCCTTCACCAAGGACCCAAATCTATGCCTTCCTGGTCACCACTCGGTTGCTTTATCAGTAAGACACTGAAACACCTGAGCCCTGCCTATCATACTGCAGTATCATCTCTCATCTGTACACATTTGAAACACACAACAGGTAAGGATATCCACACATTATCTTAACCAAGAGGATGGAGAGCACATTAACCCTTCAGTACAATATATTAAATGGTTAGATAAAAAGTAGTTTGGGTGCCTAGTGCTACATATGTATTTCCTTTACTGTCAGGTACAGGATGTTAGCCTCTGGTGTTTGATATGCTGCTCTGGTCTCTGTGCTATTAGGCAGCAAGTGTAGAGCATATTACCCAGGATCTTTTGCTTGGTCTTCTTACTATTGCTTTTCCACTTCCCCATTGATCTTCTTTATAACATGGTTTAGGATGGCTTTCTCCAATATCCTTAAATGTATCTCTTTGGACAGTACAAATGCTTCAGCATTTCCCCTGTGCCATACAGTACAACTGTACAAATCCAACCTATTTCTCAATCTCTCTGTGTGTGTATATATATATATATATATATATATATATATATATATATATATATATATATATGCGTGTGTGTGTGTGTGTGTGTGTGTGTGTGTGTGTGTGTGTGTGTATGTGTGTGGTATGTATGTGTGCAGTGGAGAGATTGAGCATAGATAAGTGAGCCAATAGGTAAGGCCCATTTGAGGAAACATGGGAAAAATACTCACAGGCATATCTTCTTCCTCATATAAAAGGCATTAAGATGGAAAGGTCACAAAAAATAGGCATATAACATCTGCCACTAGAAGATTTATAAGTTGAACATGCCAAGATGGTTTATACAAAACTAATAAAACTGATCACAGTATAGTGATGTTAACATCAGATCTGGTAGAAAAGGTTGTAGTATTTCTTACTCTCTCATCAGGCAAGAACTTTATGTTGTCAGACAAGTTATGGTAAAAAATAGCTGTATTTGCAGCCCTTTATAAGTTAGGGGATTAAACTCCCAAGGTTCCTGCATAATAATTATTATGCAACCATATCATATGAGATGCAGAAGAATGTTGATATGCTTTCTAAGAGTGGCACAGAGGAAGAACTAATAAATTTCAGCAAAACTGTCCCTAAGTTATGAGGACAAACTGCATACTAAAACTGTGATGCCATTGTTACTTCCATGATGACAGCAGCCTTTGGAATACTTCTATTACCTCTCGACCTATCAAGTCAGTTTTTTTAGATACACCTCTCTGCCAAGAAACTTGTTTGGTCCTATTGTCTTCAATATGTTTTAAGATTTGAAGAAGAAAAAAAAAGTTTAAAAGCAGACTTTTAGGTCCCATCTAGGCAATTTACTGGGAATTGTCTACTAACAGAGAAATTGTTCTTTAGGAAGCAGGAAAGAAAGCCATCTAAAGGCTGTAAACAAGTCTCAAAAACATCCAAGAAACGTTTCTTGTCAAAACTAACCCTTACTAAGTTGGCCACTGACCTTTCTCTTGAATAATAGATTGCACTGTACATGTGTGACAGCCGTGCCCTGGCCCAGCAATCAAGGAGCCTCAAACCTCACCACTAACACCAGAGAGGGTTTCTCATATATGAAGAAAGGATAACAAATACACACAGTAAAGTGCAATTTCCCTTAAGAGCACACAGAGATCACAGTCAGTCTAGGGCTGATCACTCCCTTGCTCTCCAGGTCCCCAATCAGACTCCCCACTAGCACAACTATAGGGTCCAGATCTCAGCCAGCTGGGCAAGCTAAAATCTCCAGTACCCTCTCTGTCCAACCAGTGCTTCGTGTCCCTGCCCAAGTAGCTGACACACAAACACACGTTGAGATAAGAGTTTATAGAACCACACAGAGACTCCTGGGAAAGGCTGGCAAAGGTTCTTCAGCTGTGCCCCTATTACCCAGACTTTATGGTAGTACTGCCTGCCACCACCCAGCTAATATTTATCAGCTACTCAAAGGCCCTTAAAAGGGTGTCAATTATTACTGTGCAATATTATTATCCAATTGGTAGTTTAGAGTGACTTGGTACAGTAATCACTATAAATATGCAACGTACTCTAGAGCTTAAATTATTTCTGCACAAAACAGCCACAGTTAAAAGGTTTTAAAATATTTAATAATAAATAATAAAAACACAAGACAATACTTTCTACTACACAGTGCTAGTCAAGAGTTCAGAGATCACAGAGAAATACTTAAAATAATTCAGTAGTACAGTTCTGGCATCACAAAAAATACTTAATCTAATATTTCTAGTTCCTAGCTATTTCTAAAAAAAACACAAATCTAAGATAACTTAGATAAGAAAACAGGCAGAGTCCTGATGAGTTGAATGGTTAAGACAAAAATGCTTAATCCTCTCTGGTTATCTCTATTTAAATTGAAATTGCAGTTCTGATTCACATTACATAATTCTTCACACTTTCCTGGGGTTCCCAGGCTACACATTACATCATTCTTCACACTTCTCTGGGTCTCCAGGCTAACAGAAACTGCATTTACATTCTTAACATCGCCTTTTGTTATCTTGCAGCTGGTCAGGAAACAGAGCAATAAAAAATATGGTTGCATGTTTAAATATAGCAATTTAACTCTTGGTTAAAACAATAGAAAGAAGTTCTTCATCTAGACCCTTTGGCACCACTGTCTACATCAAAGGGTCACCACATGCTTTACTTTGGTCAGTACAGTGCACTGTTGTCACATTTATTTCCAGTTCCACATGTAACAGTATTTCTTTAAATTTAAGACAACAAGTCTGTGGTTTACATTCATATTTACAAATGACAGAATTATCTGCACAATTTTATCTGGCTAGGCTGGCAGCCTTCATCTATCTTTACCCACTCTTCACATATCCCCCCCCCCCCCCGGAGAACTCAAGCTAGTTTTTCAAGTGACCCTTGAGAAATGCTGCTTGAGATGGTTAGGTCTATCTGAGTGTACTTTACCCCATTCCCTGTCTTGAGAGCCCATCTGCATTGGCATTGCTAGTCCCACTGCAGTGCTGCACTGACAGATCATATGCTTGCAAACCTAGGCTCCATCTTAGCAACTTGGCATTTTGCTGGCTGGCTCTGTTTAACCATATTAGGGGATTGTGATCTGTCTTAACAGTGAATTTCCGTCCATACAGATTAAGCTGAAGTTTCTGCAGTGCCCACACTATGGCTAGACATTCCTTTTCTACAGCTGCATAGCATTCCTCCCTGGGTTGGAGACTACAACTGAGATAAACCACTGGGTGCTCTTCTCCCTGTGAAGAAATCTGGCTAAGTACAGCCCCCACCCCATGGTTCGAAGCATCCACCTGTACAACAAATTCTTTGCTGTAATCTGGACTGGCTAACACAGGGGGGCTCCTCCCAAAGCTTCTTTGAGCTTTTGGAATGCCTGCTCACATGCTGGGGTCCACACTACCTTATCTGGGCTGTTCTTCCTTGTCAGGTCTGTGAGGGGAGCAGCTATGGTACTATAACTGGGGACAAACTTTCCGTAGTACCCTGCTGTCCCTAAAAATGCCCTCACCTGCTTTTTAATAACAAGTGTAGGCCATGCCTGAATGGCTTACACTTTGGCAGGTTCTGGCCTTATTTTACCACTTCACACTCTATGTCCTAGGTAGGTGACCTCTGCAAAACCCACCTGACATTTGCTTGGCTTAATGGTCATCCCTGCCCTCTGTAGTCTCCCCAGCACTGCCCTGACATGCTGAAGGTGATCTGGCCAGCAATGGCTCTAGATAGCAATATCATCTAGGTAAGCAAGGGCAAACCCTCCTGCTCCTGCTAGGATATGATCCACCAGCCTCTGGAAAGTCGCTGGGGCATTCTTCATCCCAAAGTGCATCTTTGTGAACTCATACAAGCCAAAAAGAGTCACAAAGGCTGACTTCTCTCTAGCACTGGGAGTAAAGGGCACCTGCCAGTAACCCTTGGCAACATCAACGATTGTAAGATACTTAGCCCCACCCAGCTGCTCTAGGGCCTCATCTGTCCTAGGCTTGGGGTAAGCATCTGACTTTGTGGTAAGATCAATGGTTGTAAGATACTTAGCCCCACCCAGCTGCTCTAGAGCCTCATCTGTCCTAGGCATAGGGTAAGCATCTGACTCTGAGTGACTATTTAATTTTCTGTAGTCCACACAAAACCTGGTGCTGCCATCCTTCTTTAGCACCAGCACCAATGGGAAGGCCCAGGGACTGTTGGACTCTTGAATCACCCCTAGTTCCAACATCTCCTGTACCTCCTCCCTCAGAGTCTGTTTGACTTTCTCAGGCACTCTATAAGGTGCCTGCCTAATAGGTCTTTGGAGTCCTGTATCCACCTGGTGCTGCCCTAGGTGGGTGTACCCTGGTTTTCCAGTGAACATGTCTCCAAATTCCTGCAACACTGCTCAGATTTCTCGAACCTGGGTAGGAGATAGCTGCTGGGACATTGCTACCCTTTCCACTGAGGTGTCAGCCCGAGCCACATGAGATCAGTCCCCAGATTTCCCACAGACTCCTCCTGCAATCTACTGCAAAAGCTCAGCACAAGGGCCTCCCCTATCATGGTAAGGTTTTATCATGTTAACAAGGTACAATTTGTGCCCCTGCCTTCTGCCTAGCAGTTCCACCATGTAATTAACATTGCTTACCGTTCTTACCACCTTGTAGGGTCCCTCCCAAGCTGCTTGCAGCTTATTGTGTCTGACAGGAATGAAAACCATTATTTGCTGCCCCACAGCATACTCTCTAGCTCGAGCATTCCTGTCATACCACACCTTTTTCTGTTGTTGAGCTTCTTCCAGGTTCTCCTGGGTGCAGCCCATGAGCTCCCTGAGCCTTGTCCTGAGTTTTATGACATAAGCCACAACAGACTCCTTGTGAGACTTGCACTCACCTTCCCACTCATCTCAAATTAAATCTAGAGGTGCCCTCACCCTATGCCCATACAGCAACTCAATGGGTGAAAAACCTGTGGATTCCTGGGGAACCTCTCTGCAAGCAAACAACAGATGGGGCAAATATTTGTCCCACTCCCTCTTAAACTGATCTGCAAATGCCCATAGCATGGACTTGATTGTAGAGTTTACCCAATCTATGCAACCAGATATCTCACATATCCACTTAAATTCAAAGGGGGATATTCCAGGGTGACTCTCTGTCACTGTTGCTCTTTTGTCTTGCCATTAACCCATTAAGTTATCTACTTAACAAATAAGGTTATGGCTACAATTTGGCTCCGAGAAAACAACAAAGTGTAAAAACTTTTCATCTTTTTGTAGATGATTTAAAACTGTACAGCTCATCAGATGAGCAACTGAAAGCACAACTGCAAATGGTCACAACTTTTTCAAATGATATAAGAATGTAATATGGTCTTGATAAATGTGCAAAAACATCCTTTAAAGCAGGAAAGCAGCACCACCAATAAAACATTGGTTTTGGACAGGAATGTCACGTAAAATAACTTGAAAAAGAGGAAGAGTATAACTGATGAAGGATCAACAATAAAACATGAATAAATGTGAATAAAACATAGAAAGGTATATTTTAGAAGACTGAAATTAATACTGAAAATAACGTTGACATCTAGGAACAAAGTCCAAGCTATAAACCAATTTATTCTTCCTGTCCTAACTTATAGTTTTGGAGTGACTGACTGGCCCCAAACGCTGTTGGATATGTTGGACAGGAAAACAAGAAGGATGATTCATACTTATCAAATGATATATAAAAATCAATGTATACCAAGACTATATATTCCTTGTTCTGAAGGAGGTATGGGCCTCCTCGAAAATGATATGTAGATCTGGAATCCTGGGACTGCATACATATCTGCTTACCTCACAAGACCCAAACATAGTAAAAGTTTTGAAATGTGAGGAGAATAAGTCTAAAATGACTTCCCTGCTTAGTTTAGCAGAAGCATATTGGTGTCAGGTGGGCAGGAAATAAAACCAGAAGTAGATAAAAATCAGGCAGCAACTGAAAGCACCAAAAACAAAAGAAAGAATATAAAGTGAAGGATCAGGTAAGAAAGCAAGAAATGTGGAAAATGCATAAATATAGTTGCAAGCATAGAAATCTCTTGGAACAACCTTATGTTGATCAGGACTGAACCCAGGAATGGTTAAGGAGAGGTGAATTTAAACCAAAAGATGAAAGGTTAATATAGGCAGCCCAGGATAGTGGACTACATACACATTGGTTTACAAAGTCCATTGAACATGTGGGAGAAGCAATCAAATGTAGGTTTTGCAAAACAGAACTGTAAACAGTCACACATCTTGTTGCTGGTTGTGATATACTAATGGTAGAAGGACTTTATACTGAAAGGCATAATAATGTGGAAAGACCGTTGTAATGGGAATTGTGCAAACATTGTACTGTTGAAGTAGCTGAAAAACACTGGAAACATGACCCATAAAGTATTATAGAAAATGATGTTTATATCACATGGGATCACCATTACCAACAGTTCAAAAATATATGCAAGAAAACCAGATATTAGTCCATGAAAGAAGACAGAAGTAGCATTGATCATTGAAATTGCTACATCCAGTGACTAGAGTTTCTTATGTACAGAGACACAAAGTCATAAAATAAAAGGATTTCGAGGCAGAAAAAAGGGCGATGTGGAAGAAGGATACCCAGACAATTACAATAGCATCAGGAGCTATGAGTTTTCTAAAAAAAAAAATTACAATCCTACTTAGATATGTTATCAATACACGTAACTCCATAAGAATTACAGAATGAGTCAGTTCTGAGCACAATGTGGGTGCTGCAAAGAGCACTTCTGGCTAACATCAAAGATTGAAACGTTTCTAATTTCATGAACTTTAATCATACTTTGACTTAGAAATGGGGTCCAGTCCTGTCATGGTTTTAGAAACCCAGAAGACCTGGAGTAATGAAACAGTACATCCAGACATCACAAATCTCCACTTAAACAACATGTTTATAAAACAACATACAACTCTTTCCAAGTTTAACCCAGAACTGATCATTATTAACCTATCATCTATTAACTGGAACTTCCTAAAAATCCTCCCTTTACATTATGCTGTAAATAAATTCAGTAAAACTTTATTCATTATCCTAAATAACCTTGCACCTCCTATAAGAAAAAGGACTAAAATTGAATAATGCAATTTGGCTATCCAAAAAGAGTGGAAATATATTGCGAGATGGAGAAAAGGCATGGAAAGTATAGCAAAAATATAAAACACCTCAATATTTTGAAATCTTCAGAATGTTTCACCATCATACTAAAAAGCAAATTAATGAAGGCAAAAAACTATGCTCTAACAATTGTCCGAATAATAGTAAAAACAACCCTAAAAAATTCTGGACAGTAATTAAAGAAATCTTGTATCCCAGATACAAATTCAACTCTAAATCCTCTCCCAATAACTCATAACTCAAAACAGCAATAAAATTCAACTATTGTTTCATAAACAGTATAGCATCTCTTACCAAGGATTCCCCAACATCTAATCCTATCCCTGACCAGCAGCCACATATCACCACATCTTCTTTCACCTTCAAACCTGTGTCCACATCCTATATAAAACTACTCTTAAACAAGCTCAAACCATGCTCTACTTCAGCAGATGACCTTCTAAGTTAATGCCTTAAAATAGCAGCCTATAGCATTACTTATCCTGTCTCAGTCCTTACAAACAGGTCAGTACAGGAATTCCGTGTTCCCTCTCTCTGGAGAAGGTTATACATTACCCCTCTGCCAAAGGAGGAAATTCAACAGACATTACTAACTTTAGACCTACCGTAGTCTTCTCCCCCTTTCCAAAATACTTGAAAAATGTATTCAAAAACAATTGCTAAACTATCTCCTGCAGGAAGAACTGCTGTTCCCCACACAACACGGCTTCTCTCCTTCCCATAGTACTAACACTGCACTTCTAATCTATATACATACTGTCAATAAAGCTGGAGATAATGGCAAACTAGTTTCTTCCTTATTTATAGACTTGTCTAAAGCCTTTGACACAGTTTGTCACAGCAAACGTCTATTTTGAATGTCCTTATTAAGTCTCAGCCCACCCTTCTGTGGTTAAAAAGCTATCTATCCAATAGGTACCAATCAGTAAAATAGCAATCCACCCTCTCTCCATACCCCCCAGTCACCCCTGGTGTACAACAAGGCTCTATCATTAGTCCCCTCTTCTTTAAAATTCGCTCCAACACCCTCCACACATCCACATAACAGGCTCACTAATATGGTACACAGATGACCCCACACTGGACTGTACATCTGACAATGTGGCATACATCCATAAAATTACCCAGGAAGCTTTAACAGCCACTGAAACATGGCTTTGTAACTCACAACTCATGTTCAGCCCTAAAAAAAAACAGCTACTACTTTTTTCCCAAATATCTCTCCTATGAAATAAAAAGGTTTAAAGTCCTCTCTCTGAAAACGCAACCATTAACGTCACTTTTCATAGTAAATTATTAGGGATGATAGTGGGTAATAATCTTAAATTCAATCTGCAAACACAAAATTGTACAAGAATAACTCATCAAAAACTCAGGAAGCTTTATAGAGCCAAAAACTTTCTCACCAACGCAACTAAAGCTACACCTGCCACTACTTATCGGCTTCCCACACGTCTTTATGGTGCTCCCATCTTACTAACCTTCAGGCATCACAAAGATCACAACTTGAGCAATGCTGCAACAAAGTTGCAAAATTTACAGCTAATACCCTTTTCAGAACCCACCACTGTACAGCATTAAAAACCCTAAATTGATTAGAACTATCCTATCAACTAACATATACACAGCTTCTTACAACCTATAATATTATCGAGAATATATTTGCCTCTCCAGCACTAAATAACATTTTACACAACTATGTTCCTAGTCAGTCATTATGATCCAATGACCAAAAACTCCTTTTTGTCCAAAAGCTTGTCAAATCTGCTTTGTATTGCCTGTACTCATACCATATTGCTAAGGCCTGTGACTCCTTATTTCTATCTAGCAGGTCAACACCCTTCCTCCCATCCTTCAAAGCCACTCTGAAAGACTTCCTAGCCAAAAGCTGACTCCGTTCTTGCTCAACACCAAGGATAAACTGCATTCCTAAATTTGGACAAATACCTACTCATACCTTACATACTTACATCTCCTAATTCTTCCTTCTTCACTCACTTTCTTACTTTTATCAATTTCTCTCCCTTGCCTTTCTCTCTAAATATACCATAAGCCTGCTTTTCTCTCACTTAGTATTGCAATTCCTGTTTGTATTATACTAACCTACATTTAATTTCTCTGTAAACTGACTAGAATTTATTTGATATTAAATTTTCTGTTTTCATATTATGTCTAATTTGGTATAATTATTTAAATTGCAATTGTTTTTTTTGGATTATTTTTATAGACTGTAAAAATATTATTCTTAAAATGTTTTGTAATACTTTGGAGCTTTTCTCCTTGGGCCTCCACTGAAAATGGGCTCCTACTCAGTCAGACTTTCCTGGTAATCAAATGTCAATAAATAAAATAAATAAATAACTAAGAAAAGTCACTTTTTTTGTTAATAACCTGATAGATTTTAATTTCAAGCAGACTGGCCAAAAAAAATGAACACAATGGATTGTGCATAAGATTTTAGATCACTTCATGCAATCCCATTCCATATCCAGAATTTCACATTACTGGTAGTATGGGAAAAGACCTAAATTTTCTTACACAAGATATAAAAAAGCAGGTTGCTAATAAGGGCATGGAAAGACTGTTATCCAAAGTTATTTGTGATTACAGGAACGTTAGATTTTTATAGTTCATTTTCAGATTTTAACAAATGTGTCAAGGGTAAGCTTCAAAATGATTACTATTCCTTTAAACATTCTACAAAGTATTTAGAAGGTAACAGTGGATATGGAACACATCTATTTACATGTAAAAGTCCAACCATCCTCAAAGAAAGCATCTCAGATTCAAAGTGGGTTAACATCATCGGTGGTCTACATCTCTCTCTCTCTCTCTCTCTTGGTTTAGCTACAGTACCTACACAAGGACACAAGGCTGTAGCCCGATGTGCATCTCATCAATCTTACAATCAGGAGAATGCCATAAGATGACAAAGCAATGTATCAGCTGAGATGTCAGACACCTGATGGCATTCATGAGAAAACCTAGACATGGCAACGGTGCACAAAATGAAGGTAGTATTTGGGACTGCATAGCAGCGAGATGATGACACCTGGAAGCATAACTTCCTTTTTTAGCATGCACCTTAGAAGCCACAAGTATTACCTGCCTCCTGTAGGATGTTGTTGCTGTGGATGGATTTTCCAATGTACACAGAGTAGCTGTCTAGTTCAGATTATGTCCCATTGATATGTTGCTTTGTCCTCTATTGACATTCCATAGATTGTGTGGTCAGTGGGAAACACATTCATGTATAAGGATAGATCTCACCAAGGGCATTTATAAATTGTGTGAAATCAATTTTGTAATCATAAGAGCAAAGAGAATACACATATGTACCTGTCTGTCTGCCTCATGTCAGTAGAAACATAATTTAAATCAATAGTTAGAACTGTTTCTAAAATTTGTAATTATGTAAAGTGGAAGAAAATTTCACCTGATCTCAAATCAGAAATAACATTACATACGAAAATCTTTACATGGTTTTCTTTCCCAGGGTATAGTGTGTAGAAATGGCCATTGTCTTATCTACAGTGCCTAGCCAGTCATTAGAAGCTAAATGAAAAAAAAATACTACATTAATAACAGGTGTAAAAGTGCCTTGGCTAACAAATGTTTCAGTAACTCATACAAGACTTCTGGCAACATAACATGTTCTGTTTTCAAAACATCTTGAAAAAATGAATAGTTCAACCCCATAAAGTCTTTTCAGTGAAATCTAATTTATCATTGCTTCCAGTGTATAAAAAGAAATCCACTGTGTGCTTTTGCCTAGAACTGTGTCAACTGTGACTACAAATATTTTCAAAGGACAGATGGCAGCATTGAATAATTACTGGCCAGTGCTGAAAACCATTGAAATTAGGCAAATGCTTTGCAAATACAAGGCTTTGTCCTGTGGGAAGGCTAGGAACTAATCCAAGAGATTAATTTCTAAACTGCTTTGTGAGATAATAACAAGCATGTGACAAATGCAGACTTAATTCTTAATCCATTGCAAGGCTTTGAGGAAGCAGCATCTTACAAAGTTTCTGCCAGTGTGACACTTACTGGAATGCAAATGCAGGCACTTCAAAGAACAACACAGCCTTTAATTGTACCAATGCTGCTTGTTGACTGTGATGTGCACCATTAGCTACAAAAATGACAGCAAACATACTTATTTAGGGTAAAAAAAATGCTTTACAAAGGGTTATCATTTATAATTCTACCCAATATGCATTTCCCACCCTGTGCTCAAATGCATTACTGAAGCACTGGAAATGTACCTCTCTCAAACTGTATGGTATTACCTTCAGGACACACTCGGATGGGTGCCCATATTAAATCTAAAAGAATCATCTAAAGTCTGAATTGTGCATATTTACCCAGTTAGTTCAGAATTCATTAGTGATGTTGTTAATGCAAACATTGGTAAATTCAGGATTTAATAAAATTGTACTCACTTCACCTGCTCATATGTAAGAAGCATTATTAAACAGTATTAAATTTTCTGCACAGCTCTAGTCTCTTTTGTCAATGAGGCAGAACAGGTTTGTATATTATATGGAACCACTTTCTGCTGTAAATGTATTACTAGTTTAATGCTGATTGTCAATGATTCATATAGGACTCAGCCAAAAACGTTTTCTAACAGTGCCAGTGCAGTATAACACCCTGAGTTGTATTACAGTTTTAAATTAATCTGCCTTTCTTTTAAAGCCAACATAAATTTTTGCAGCAGAATCACAATGTAATGAGATTGTCACATGTGGCAGCAAAAGGTTGGATGTTGTGTTGCAACATCTCAGTCTTTTTGTAAAGAACACAGAAAAAAAAAAACAAGAAATCAACTCAGAGATGGAAATTCCTCACACAATAATTAATATTTAGGCTACTGAATATAATATAGACTTTTCCATAAACAATCGACATCACCCCTATAGAGCATGAGGAGTTCCTGACTAAATCACAGGATGGAAAATGAATGAAAGCACTACAGCCCTTATGGGAGATTTGCAAACATTGATTAGATAAACTACTCAACATAAGAAAATGTACCCAAATAATAAATAACTATATTAATCAAAATAGTTTGGAAAAGATAATATGAAAGCCATCAAGGTATGTCAATTTCTTTGATATACTTACAAACTCAGGATCATTCTATTCTCCATCATTGTCTTTTTAATTAGCATTGATCATAATATCATCAAATTTAAAATCAGACTCATTCATAAATAATTCATCCTTTATCATCCTTCTTGGTCTTTACCAATGGAAACTATGACTAATAAATAACATACTTAAGAAAACAGATTAGGATTCTGTTGTCAGTGACCTAATTAAGTCTACTAATGATATTTAGAAAGAATTCTATGATCTTGTTAGTGCCTGCATTAAAAATATGTATCAGTACAACACATATACAAGGAAATTCAACAAATAATCCCTTTGTCGCCAAAGATGAACAACAGTTAATTAGAAAAATGAAAGGGAACATTTTGAATGTAACAGATTGTCAATAACAATGAAGTGATCAATCAGCTGCAAGACATAGCAAATGTGTCTGCAGAAAGTATTTCAAGCAAAATTTGTAATCAGCAAATAAATATACAAAAGTACTATATGAACAAGAGGAGGCATTCTTTAAATAACATCAGAAATAACTGTTGCCAGAAGTACAATGAACAACTTAAAGGCCATGGTACAAGAAAATATGCATGCAGAGTTCGGTTTTGCCATATGTTCCCGCTGTTGTAAATCACTAAAATTACTTGCTCTGTCAAGAAAAAGTGAAAAAAAAAATGCTTGAGACTTCTGATTACTAGGGTTGCCACCTTTTCAAATGGCCAAAGTAGACTTGGGGACTTTCTCCTTTCTCCATTGTTGAGCAACCATGGAGCTGGTATATATCTCAGTTTCTTTCTTTATTTATTCATTTAACATTTGTTAACCAGGAAAAGTCTGACTTGGAACAAAGCCAATTTTCAGCGGAGGCCCAGAGAGAAATGCTCCAGACGTATGTTTGTTTTACATCTATTAACTACATAGCAGGACTAGTCCATGGACCACTTTCAACAATTACCTGGGGGTGAGAGACCTTGGCCCCTGCTTTGGAGGTGGAGGAGGTTTGACTCAACAGTAAACATTCATTATGAGATGATTAATTTGGTTGCATGTTAATAGCAGGTTTTTGAGGTTGTGCAACTGAGTATTTATTGTGCAAGTACTGGTGTTTGAAGGTTTCATAGTAGAAGCATAGGGATACTACACATAATAAAGGAAAATAAGACTAAACCCCATATCAATCGCATTGAATAAAATGTTACCTGTGGACCTGTCCTTGCCCTGTACAAGCTGTAGAAGTATCAGTACACAAAGTAGGGAGGGGGTGGTACATCAGATGCAAACTATTTTATACCCATCAGCTTGACAAACATTCTTGCAGCATTGGAGAAAATTATATTATAGGCCACCAAATGATATAGGGAGGTTAGATATGGAAAAATATGTGGTATTATGGGATGTCATTGCCTCCTGAATCTTGAAACATTCTTTAAGAAGTAACAGCAGCACTCAATGAAAAGCTGGCAGTATTTACTGCTTATATTTGACCTTGGTAATGCGGGAGGCCCCAGTGGTGCAGCAGTTAGCATTGCCACCTCACAGCAAAAGGTTTTCCGGTTCGATCCTCAGCTGGGGTGCCTTCTGTATGAAGTCTGCATGTCCTCCCTGTGGTCGTGTGGGTTTCCTCCGGGTGCTCTGGTTTCATCCCACATCCCAAAGACATGCTGTAGGTGGATTGGATACTTTAAATTGGCCCTAGGCATGAGTGCATGCATATGTGCGCCTTCTGTGGAAGGTTGGGCACTGGGCTGGCAACTTGACACCATAAAACTCCACTGCCAATCATGAGCGGACAGGTGATCTGCTGTGGAGACCCCTAAATGGGAAAAGCCAGAAGAAGAATTTGACCTTGGTAATGCATTTAACATTATCCCATGTAAGTGAATAACTGGAAAATTAAAAATGTTACATGTCAACTCGTACATGATTCAGTGGATAAAACACTAGTTAAGTAACAGGACACAGCAAGTCAAGATGGAGGCTATTTGTCTAATCTGATAGCAGTCCCCATTAGTATTCCAGGAGGCCTGAGAAGAGCCACTTCTTCTGGGTCAATTCTTCTAAGATATGAAAGTGTGAAACAGGCTCTGAATAACAAAATATAATAATAGTTTCAAAGTGGGTAAAGCAGATACTGCAATAAAAGATGCTACAAGATTGTCCTGAATAAAGTGCACACTTGGTACAGTTGTAATGACCTTTCTTTTAATGCAGTAAATGTAGCATCAAGCTACTTGGCAAAAAGGATATAAATCAAAAACATCTTGGGACATTGGTAGACAATGGTTTAGACTTTGATATGTATATATCCTGGGAAAGCATATCCTCTAGTCCATCTGATTTTAAAGGGCTTGTCTTGTCATTGTAGAGCAGATCACTGCAAAGCTGACCTCTTATTGAGTAGATACTATAACCAGAACATGCAAAACGAAAACACACAAACCAAAACAAAAAAACTGCAGTAATGGAAAGCAACCTGGTCCAGGTGATAAAATCCAAAGCTTTAATAACTGCACAACTATAAAAATAAACTTAAAAATAAGGGGAGAGGTAGTTGTCCGGGAATAAATAAACTTAGAAATAGGGGGGGGGGGTAGTTGTCCAGGGATCAATCAGGATCTAATTGGATGGTATAAAAGTTTTGGGAGTAATTGTAAAGAATGTCTGAAGTTCTGTACTGCCCAAACAAAAGCGCAAAACATAAGTTTATTTTTATAGTTATGCGGTTATTAAAGCTTTGGATTTTATCACCTGGACCGGGTTGCTTTTTTTTGCTTTGGTGACTAAATACTATGTTTTGTAGCCTTGGAATGAGCCATCATTTTGATCTGATAAATTATTGAATACAATACTGAACTTTGTAGAGTTTGCAAAAAGACATCTCAAAGAATTTGAAAAGGTACAACTCCTTACTAAAAAACATACTGGGATAGAAAACTTTTTTAAAATTCAGAAATGCTTCGCAACTGCCATTATATTCTGTTTCTAGAGCTAACTTAGGGGTGCCCTTTGCCTGGTCTAAACAACAATGTCTAATGCAGTACTGTTTGAAAGTGTGTAGTCTGTGCTGGGAACACATCATGTGGGTAGGTGACACTAGACTGAGGTGCCTAATGGTAAAATACGATATTAGTAATACAAAATCACTGATGAATACATTTCGCAAAAGCTTCCAAATGTAAAGGAATAATCTTCCTCTTACAATCAGGACGTTAGTACTTAACCTCCTTTAAAATATATTCAATGCCAAATCAATGTGTAAGTGTTTTTACAAAGGCAGCTTCTTCTCTGCACCCCATCCATGTGTCTCCTCACCCCTACACTTATGTTTATGAACTGCATAGTCAAATAACAAAGAAAAAGAGAGACATCTCCAAAAATGAAGGAATCACTGCCAGCATGTGCACAGAAACCCCACCTGCATTAATTTCCTTTAGAAAATAGTTGTTAGTATTTTGTACTTAAGGGATTCTTGGATCAGGGACTTGAAGCCTGGGAAATTTAATCCCAAATCTTGAATTTATACCAATAAAAAAAACACACATATATATATATATATATATATATATATATATATATATATATATATATACATACATGCATGAGCGCGCGCACGCGCACAGACACACACACACACACACACACACACACACACACGCACACATTCACAAAGAAAAGATTGACTTTTAGTTATAGCAATTATATTTTTTGAAGGTCAATAGGTTATGATCTGATGTACAGCCACAAATGCAAATTTTACATAAAAAATCATTGCCAGATATATACACCACATATAATAAAGTGCTGTGTTTTGTAAATATAAAGTGATGCATTTTATTTGAACCAATGTGTTTGTGTTATTCTTATATTAACCAAATTACTGTAACAATGGCTGAATACATATACACAGGTATTGGGAGCAGATCACTGTGTTGGACTGACCAAATTACTGTAACAATGGCTGAATACATATACACAGGTATTGGGAGCAGATCACTGTGTTGGACTGACCAAATTACTGTAACAATGGCTGAATACATATACACATGTATTGGAGCAGATCACTGTGTTGGACTGACCAAATTACTGTAACAATGGCTGAATACATATACACAGGTATTGGAGCAGATCACTGTGTTAGACTGATGAAATTACTGTAACAATGGCTAAATACATATACACAGGTATTGGAGCAGATCACTGTGTTGGACTGACCAAATTACTGTAACAATGGCTGAATACATATACACAGGTATTGGGAGCAGATCACTGTGTTGGACTGACCAAATTACTGTAACAATGGCTGAATACATATACACAGGTATTGGAGCAGATCACTGTGTTGGACTGACCAAATTACTGTAACAATGGCTGAATACATATACACAGGTATTGGAGCAGATCACTGTGTTGGACTGACCAAATTACTGTAACAATGGCTGAATACATATACACAGGTATTGGAGCAGATCACTGTGTTGGACTGACCAAATTACTGTAACAATGGCTGAATACATATACACAGGTATTGGAGCAGATCACTGTGTTGGACTGACCAAATTACTGTAACAATGGCTGAATACATATACACAGGTATTGGGAGCAGATCACTGTGTTGGACTGCAGGTTTTCATGCCTGATTTCATTACAGGCTCAATAGTGAAACTGCTGTTGAGCACAACGTTGTTTCAATAAGTAAACTTCACTGAAGTTATAGCACAACTGGCAGAATAGTGTAAGTTCCCGAGGGGTACTTAGAAGGGGTAAGTCTCTTTATTCTAATGAGTACAGTGATCTTGGAACTGGTTCTTTTCAGAATGGGAGTTTTGCATATCCCCACAGATCATCATCATCATCATCAGCCCCCCTTTTCCTATTTTTCTACGTGAGGTCAGGGTATTGTGCTAACTGTCAGTAACTGTCTTGATTCAGTGCCACACTCCTGCCTTCTTCAACACTCATGCCTGACTGTTGCAGATCTTCTTTCACACAATCCATCCACCTCTTTGCTGGATGTCCTCGCTTCCTCTTACCTTCTTCCTGTCTGTCCCAAATCTTCCTCACCAGATTGTGTTCTTTTTTTCTACACATGTGCCCAAACCACTGTAATCTGTTCTCTTTGATCTTTTCTGCAACTGGAGCTAGTTTGGCATTTGCTCGTATGTTCTCATTTCTTCGTCTGTCCACAGTGTGCATCCTACCACCTTTCTCATGCACTTCATTTCCATCACCTTTAGCTTCTTCACCGATTCTGCCTTTACTTCCCAGGTTTCTGTACCATACAGTAGTGCTGGTTGCACCACTGTCTTATACACCTTACTTTTCAGCTTCTTTGGCATTCTTCTGTCATAGACTACACCTGATACTCTATGCCAGTTGGCTGTAGCCGCTCTGATTCTAGCTTTGACCTCTTCATTCAGACTACCCTTCTCCTCAACTACGTCTTCCAGATACTTGAAGTTGTTTACCTGTTCCACTATCTTCCTATCTATCTCTATTCTCAGCTTCTTCTGATTTCCCCAATATTCTGCCATTACCACTGTTTTATCTGTGCTTAGTTTCATCCCATGTGCCTTCAGATTTGCATTCCATTTTCCTATCCTTTACTGAAGTTCTAGCTCAGAGTTTTGGGTTTTGGTTCCCTACAGTGGTGGGTTCTGAAAGAGATATTTACTGCAAATTTTGCAACTTTGTTATAGCATTGCTCAAGCTTTGATTTTTGTGATACCTGAAGGTAAGCATGGATGGGAGTGCCATAAAGAACTGTGAGGAGGAGATAAGTAGTGGCAAGTACAGCTCGTGTTGTTTTGGTGAGAAATGTTTTGGCTGTATAAAGCATCCTAGTTTTTAATGAGATTTTCTTAAGCAAGATTTTATATGCAGGTCGAATTTAAGATCATCATCCACTATCGCCCCTAATAATTTGCTATGAGAAGTAACTTCAATGGTTGTATTATCAAGCGAGTAGACTTTAAATTTTGTTTTTTCATGGAAGAGCGATTTGGAAAAGAAAGGTAGTGTTTTTTTTGTTTTTTGTTTGTTTGTTTTTTTAAGGTTGAATATGAGTTGTGAGTTACAAAACCATGTTTTAGTTGCTTTTAGAGCTTCCTGAGCAATTTTTTTGAGGTGTGCCATGTTGTCAGATGTGCAAGTGTGTGTGGAGTCGATCAGTGTACTGTATTAGGGATGCCTGTTGTGTGGATGTGTGGAGGATGTTGGTGAGAACCAAGGATGGAACCTTGTGGTACACCGGTGGTGACTGGGAGGTATGGAGAGAGGACAGAGTGCCATTTTACTAAGTGACACCTATTGGACATGTAGCTTTTGAACCATAGAAGGGTTGGCTGAGAGAGACCTCATGAGGATATTTGAAGTAGAAGCTTGTTGTGACAAACTGTGCCAAAGACTTTCAAGTCTAGAAATAAGGAGGAGACTAGTTTGCTGTTATCTCTGTATAGCTTTAAAATACAGTATTAGTACTATCGGAAGGACAGAAGCCATGTTGTGTGGGGGACAGGGGTCTTTCCTGCAGGAGATAGTTTAGCAATTGTTTTGGAAAACATTTTCAAGTATTTTGGAGAGGGGGGGATAAGATTGCTATAGGACTAAAGTTAGTAATCTCTGTTGAATTTCCTTCTTTTGCACAGAGGGATAGTATGCAACTTTTTCCAGAGAGAAGGAATGCTGAATGAGTGATGGTCCAGTAGCATGAGTGATGGTCCAGTAGCAGGACAAGAATAGATGATAAGCTGAGGAGTAGCATGATTAAGAAATGGGATCTGATCTCAGGTCAGATTATAACTGGGAGTAATCAGTTTATAGCCAATACAAAGCAATTAGCAGAGAGGTACAAAGAAGTACAGGTTCTCTTTCATTTCCTGAATGCAGAAACCTGTCAGCCAGGAGGACTAAGTAACTGGGCTCTACAGTGTAAACTACTGGTCAAGAGAAAGGACAGTGGCCCAAGTAAGCGGTCCTTAGAGTGCAACAACTGCTCTTTTTTTTTTGGGGGGGGGGGTGTTAAAGACAAATTTCCAGCAAAGATAGGTATTTGACTAGTTGAACTTAATACACAGCAAGGTTCTTCAAGTTAAATTTGCTTACATTATACAAAGACAAAATTCTCAGTGAAAGCATTTGGGAATTGGCCCTTGTGGCAGAACTCCTCTAGCATCTTGGTTGGATGTAGTAACCGCAGGCTGTTATACAAAGACAAAATTCTCAGTGAAAACATTTGAGAGTTGGTCCTTATGGCAGAGCTCCTACAGTAATGGGATCAGATGTAGTGACCACAGACTATTATACAAAGACAACATTCTCATTGAAAGTGTTTGGGAGTTGGACCTTATGGTACAGATCTGGCAGTACTGAGGTTGGATTTAATGATCACAGGCTCTGGATTGTTAAGGAAGTTTGTGACGGAGTGAATGTGGAGAGAACAGTTCAGTTTATTAACATTTTCTACAAAAATACAGAAAGAAATCCATCTCTGATAACATTTTTTAGACATCTGCAAACTCCAAAGCACACACACATTTTTTTTCCAGCGGTTTCTTAGCAAAGTCCAGTCCTAAACTTATACTTCACCAGTCACAGTTTTAGCTTAAATCTCAAATGTTCTGACTGACATAAGCACATGCAATAATTGTTGCTGTGTGATTATTCAGTGCCAAAGACAGTACAGGATTCTACATTTTCATGGTAAATTTGTTAACAATGCATTCCTGTCATTATCACTTTTTACAAACTGCAAATGCAGTATTATTTAAAAGAAAAACATCCCATTCTGCCATCCATGATTTCCCATTCCACAAAAAGCAAGACCCCTTATACTGACACCAGCAATGCTCATTCTGTCAGTGATCCATTAGTAGCACTGTTAGTAAGGAACAATTATATATCATGCATGCATATGACATATATAATATAATATAATATAATATAATATAATATAATATAATATAATATAATATAATATAATATAATATACAAAAACTGGAAATTAATGTGAGATGTATTGATTGTTAATTAATCTGATATAACAATCACAATGCTGCTAAATAACATTTTTACTGACTGACTGACATTAGCAACACTTTGAGATGCTCAGTGTTCCATTAAGTCACTGAAGAGAAGAAAACTTATTTTTAATTGCCACTTGTGTTTTAATGATTAAAATATATTTTACATTGCAGTGCTGCATTATCTTACTTCTATACAAACCTAAACTTCTTTGGAATGACACTGCATGGGTACCAGTCCAACTGTTTTGTTTTAATAAATAAAATAATTATCAAATTTACTTCACATCAACCCATCCTCCACTGTAGCTCTAGCACACCACACCATGCCTCCCTCACTTTATATTATCTAGAATTACAAGACTTCCTCCACTGTAGATCTATCACATCACACCATGTCTCCATCACTTTATTTTATCTAGAATTACAAGACTTCCTCCACTGTTGCTCTAGCACACCACCCCATACCTCCCTTACTTTATATTATCTAGAATTGCAAGATTTTCTCCACTGTAGATATAGCACACCACACCATGCCTTCTTCACTTTATATTATCTAGAATTACAAGTCTTCCTCCACTGTAGATCTAGCAGACAATACCATGCCACCCCACTGTAGCTCTAGCACACCACACCATGCTTCCATCATCACTATATATTATCTAGAATTACAATACAGTATATTACTTAGAATTACAAAACTGCCTTCTTCTCAGACTGGAGACATAATTTGACTTTTTTTGGGGAGTGTCTCATAAACTAAGGTAAATCGTTCATGCATTGTTATGTTCAAAGAACCAAACATGTTGAAGAAATAAAGAAGATCTAGCAGATAACAACAGCAACAATCCTTAATCAGTACATATTTCCAAATAGAGACTGTATCAATTGTTTAAGATAGTCACGGCATATATAACAAGTAAGTTATTAGCTATTTTGTGGGCGGCCACGGTGGTGCAGTGGTTAGCGTTGCCACCTCACAGCAAGAGGTTCTCCGGTTCAATTCTCGGCTGAGGTGCCTTCTGTGTGGAGTCTGCATGTCCTCCCTGTGGTCACGTGGGTTTCCTCCTGGTGCTCCGGTTTCCTCCCAAAGACATGCAGTAGGTGGATTGGAGACTCTAAATTGGCCCTAGGTGTGAGTGTGTGCATGTGTGTGCCTTCTGTGGAAGGTTGGGTGCCGGGCTGGCAACTCGACACCATAAAACTCCACTGCCAATCATGAGTGGACAGATGATCCACTGTGGCGACTCCTAACCGGGAAAAGCCAGATGAAGAAGTTATTAACTATTTTCTTGCTTTACAAATATGTCTAAATGATATTTATTAATATGAAAGGGCAGTTTAAGTAATGTATAGCCCATTCAAAAGATCATTATCAAAATCAGTCCCAGACTTGACTTCTAATTTTGCATACATTGCTCAGAAACAGAATTACAGACTTTGTAGATATACAGAAAAGTATAGTTAGAAGACAAAAAAATGGATTATATAAGAAAGCAAAAAGACATCTGCCAAGAGTACATTTTTAGAATGGTCCAGTGACTACCCAAAATCTTTGAAGCAGAGCTGCAGACATTCC